>NC_037672.1:160255447-160313494 GCF_003255815.1 Theropithecus gelada
AAAAAAAAAAAAAAAAAAAAAAAAAAAAAAAGAGTATTGTATTTTTAAACAAATATATCAATTTCTATTTCCAACAGAAAGAGGATTGAATAAAACCAAGGAAGGGAACAATTACTATTTATAAATTTATGGCAGTATTAAATACCAATTTTTTCATATTATTGTGATTCTTAATTTAATAGTTATTGTGTTACTTTTTAAAGTAGAAACAAAAAATCCAAAAAACTTTATTCAGCTTTGCTTTCATTGATTAAAAAACGCACAAGTTTCATGATACAAAACATTGACTACTTTTTGGTATAATTGAATTGCCACCAAGTCCCTGAAAAATTTTTTTTGTTATTGAAGCATGTATGCCTTGGAGATTATAGTAGCTCTTGCTTTTTGTTCTAGAAAAAAAGCAGAACTTAATTTGAAATGTGTGACTAATATAATTAGGGAATTAATATAATTCCCAACCCCTGGGGAATTAAGTGGTTTTCTAGAGACATCCCTAAAGGATACTCACTGAAACAACTCCTGTCCGACATATAAATTGCTCTATAAACCAAGACTACAAACTGTCAGAGTGAACAAATAATAAGATGATTATCTTTAGCTAGTTGCTTAAACTCATCAAATCATTGAATTTGACAAGTCTGCGGATTGCATAAGCTTCTTACCATTTTGGGACCTCAAAGATCCTCATGAAATACTAAGAAACAGGATCAGATGATAAAGGCACCATCTAGATAGAATCAAAGTTCTGTGACGTGTCTGATATCAACATGACCTAAAAATAGGGATGCTTCAACCAACAATCAAAGGTTGAGAGGAAAAATAGAAAACTCTAAAACGATAAAGAAATGAAAGAAAATTATATAGCCAAAGTACTGCATATTGCTAAAACTGGAGGGAGGGGGAGAGAGAGAGACAGAGAGAGAGAGGGAGAGAGAAAGAGAGAAATGTAGCATGCAGTGGGTATAGTTTAAGGGCAGAAGAGTCTAGTGCTGATGAAACGTGATGGCTTCAGTGTCAGATTGCCTCTATTAGAGTCCAACTTTCATTCCTAGCCTTTTGGCCTTAGGCAAGTGACTTAACCACTCTGTGTTTCAGTTTTATTATCTGTAAAATGGTAATAGCTCCAGACACCACTTGCCACATAAAAGCACTCAAATGTTAATTATTGTTAATATTATTAAATGGATCATACAGTTGATGTTCAAAGTGATCCCTGAACAGTATCCAACATAATGGGTACTTGACAAATAATCATTGAAATTAATTAGTGAGTGATTGAATGAATCAATGTATCTACTACAAACTTTGAAAATAAATTTATAGGCCTGGCGCGGTGGCTCAAGCCTGTAATCCCAGCACTTTAGGAGGCCGAGACGGGTGGATCACGAGGTCAGGAGATTGAGACCATCCTGGCTAACATGGTGAAACCTCGTCTCTACTAAAAAATACAAAAAACTAGCCGGTCGAGGTGGCGGGCGCCTGTAGTCCCAGCTACTCGGGAGGCTGAGGCAGGAGAATGGCCTAAACCTGGGAGGTGGACTTTGCAGTGAGCTGAGATCTGGCCACTGCACTCCAGCCTGGGCGACAGGCGAGACTCTGTCTCAAAAAAAAAAAAAAAAAAGAAAGAAAGAAAGAAAAAGAAAATAAATTTATATTTGAATTTTTAACACATCTATAATAAGACAAAAGACAAAATGTATTTTGTATTTCTTTTGTTGATCTATTTTACTCTTAGAATTAAATTATGCATCTATTTCAATATAATTGCTCTTTACCTTATTCTAGGATTGTGTAAATAAAAATTAAAAGATATCAAATAAGTATTTTAAAATTTTGATGGGTTGATTTTTATTTGGGTTTTTATTTTATTTGGCTTTTTAAGGTTAAGCTCATAACTCAAAGACCTTTTGGTGAATCTATGACATTTAAAAAGTAGCTAATCAATCAATGTAGAGTGGTTACCACAGACTGAGGAGATGGAAAGGAGAGGTGGGGAGGGAGTCAATAAGTACGAAGGTACAGTCAGATAGGAGAAATAAGTTCTGGTGTTCATTTGCCCAGTAGGGTGCCTATGGGTACCAGTAAAGTATTATACATTGCAGAATAGCCGGAAAGAGGATTTTGAATGTTGTCACCATAAGAAATGATGAGGTCATGAGCTGATGGATTAGCTAACTCTCCTAATTTGATCATGATATAACATACACATGTCAAAATATCACATGGTACCCCATAAATTTGTACAATTACAATGTCAATTAAAACATGTTAAAAAGAAAATGACGAAATTAATTAGTCAATGGAGGGTATGTAGACTCATGATTAACCAGGGAGGTTTAAATAATAAATAAATGAGACTAAGTTTCATTTTACTTTTGAGACAGGGTCTCCCTCTGTCATTAGGCTGAAATGCAACACAAACATAGCTCAAGCTTCTGGGTTCAAACAGGCTTCCTGCCTCAGTCTCCAGAGCAACTGGTGCTACTGGTGCGCACCACCGTACCTGGTTAATTAAAAAAAATTTTTTTTTTTGTAGAAATGGGGTCTTACTTTTTTGCCCTGGGTGATCTCAAGCTCCTGTGCTCAAGCGATCCTCCTGCCTTGGCCTCCCAAAGTGTTGGGATTACAGGTGTGAGCCACTGTGCCTAACCTGAGACTTTAAGTCTTACATTTCAGTCTAGATAATTTTGCAACTGAAATACATTGGTATTGAAGTATATAATCAATCTGATTCATTTTGGGACATTTTAATGGAACCCCAGGAGAGGGTTGACTATAACCATGTTGCTGCTTGTGGTTTCATTGTATAGATATCTGTGCAATTCAGAAGAGAAGCAAGGAAAAATAGAGCTTGCTGCCATCACATTTTTAGTAGCCTGGCCACCATTGTGTGAACACTGCAGTAACTCTACCATTATATGTCGCAGTATTATTTAATGAGTATGGACTGAATACATTTAGTATTAAGGGATAAGACTGACAAGGATTCAAAACATGATCTATTTGGCATTAACAGAATACCAAAAGAACATTGGCATGGCACCTACTACTCCTTTCCAAGGACATAATCAAGAGATAGTTGGAGAACCCACACCACCCACAGTTCCCAGGTGGCTGAAAAAAATAAATGGATCATTATAGCCTAGCAGAGTTTTATGATGTTTGAAACAAACTGTCCATGACTATTTTTTTCAAGTACAGAAACATCTAGGAAATCATTTTTTGACATTTAAAAAAGAGATTTTGGTAAGTTATTTTCAAAGGAAGAAAGTAATACAATGGGAAATAGAGGCAAAACAATTTCTATTGTTTTTTGCTGCTGCTTCTGCTATTATTATTATTATTATTATTATTATTTTTTTTTTTTTTTTGAGACGGAGTCTCGCTCTGTCGCCCAGGCTGGAGTGCTGTGGCCGGATCTCAGCTCACTGCAAGCTCCGCCTCCCGGGTTCCCGCCATTCTCCTGCCTCAGCCTCCTGAGTAGCTGGGACTACAGGCGCCCGCCACCTCGCCCGGCTAGTTTTTTGTATTTTTTAGTAGAGACGAGGTTTCACCGTGTTAGCCAGGATGGTCTTGATCTCCTGACCTTGTGATCCGCCCGTCTCGGCCTCCCAAAGTGCTGGGATTACAGGCTTGAGCCACCGCGCCCGGCCTGCTATTATTTTTTACTTTGACTAGACAAAGCAAATGCTTTTACTTGGAAATTTAGTTACAGTACCCTTACTTTATGTCAGAAGTTATGTAATTTGGTTACTATACATCTATGTTTAGCAAAATAGTGGTTCCAATAATTAATAGAAACTTGTTGCACTCTTTGTTAATGTATTTTAGTCTGTTTGCATATATATTTCATCATGGTTTGACAATTTTGACGGGCATAACTGATTTTGATACAACCAAAGTAAGAGAATGAATATATTTATTTATTTTGAAATCACTTTGGCATAATTACATGGGCGAACATGTTTGAAATAATCTGCAATGGATAAACGTATGGCAGTTTAAAAGTGAAAAAGCATACAGTTTTCAGCAAAAAAAACCCATTTTCTGCATAGATATAAAAGTTTCCTTTTCTCTTTAGATCTATTCTATATTCTAGAGTTTAATTATTTTTCAAATAATAGATTTATTAAAATGTCATTCACATTCCATAACATTTATTAGATTTTTGAACAGGCGTGTGTTTCCATTCTCTTGGCATATATCTAGGAGTGGGTGTTGCTGGATCTTATCAAATGTTAGACACTACGTTTATAAGATTTGAAGTGATTGATGAATTGAGAGATAAAGTGATTGATTAATTGATTGATATTTAAGAATTTGTGGATTGTTGTTAATTCTTTCAATGTTTGGTAGAATTCACTTGTGAAGTCATCTAGTCCCGGGCTTTTCTTTGTGGAAAATTTTGTATTATTAATTCAATTTCTTTCCATAAGGCTATTAAGATTTACATTTCTTTTTGATTTAGTTGTGTTAGTTTTTGTCGTCCTAGGAAGTCGTCCATTTCACTTAAGATATCTAATTTTTCCCATAATATTGTTCATACTATTCCACTTTTTATTTCTGCAGGGTTGGTAGTGATGTTTTGCCTTTTATTCCTAATTTTAGCAATTTGAGAGCTTTTTTTTGGCAGGCTAGCAAGAGGTTTGTCAAATTTGTTGATCTTTTCAAGGAACCAAATTTTAGTTCTGTTAATTTTCTTTATTGCTTTTCTTGTCTCTATTTTATTTTCTTTACCTTGAATCTTTATCATTTTCTCTTGGCTTTCTTTTGGTTTAGATTTCTCTACTTTCTTTAGTTATTTAAAGTACAAAGTTAAGTTATTGATTTAACATTGTTTTCTTCTTCTTTTTTTTTAACAGAGTCACTTACAGCTATACATTTATTTCTAAGCACTGTTTGAGCTGTGTCCCACAAGTGTTGTGTTTTGTTTATGTTTATTTTAGAGGGTTTTCTAGCTTCTTACGTGAGTTCTTTTTTCACATGTTGATTATTTAAGACTATTGTTTAATTTTACATATTTATGAATTTTGAAAATTTCCTCTGTTACTGACTTTGTCTGTTTGTTTGAGACACAGTCTTGCTCTGTCATTCAGGATAGAGTGCAGTGTGATCATGGCTCACTGCAACCTCAAACTCCTGGGCTCAAGAGATCCTTCACTTCAGCCTCCTGAATAGCTAAGACTATAAGTGCACACCACCATCCCCAGCTAATTAAAAAACATTTCTTTTTGTTTGTAGACACAAATTATTGCTGTTTCCCAGGCTCGTCTTAAACTCCTGTCATCATGTGGTCCTCGTGCCTCAGCCTCCCAATACATTGGGATTACAGGTGGGAGCCACTGTTCCTGGTTTCTGATTTTTAGTTTCATTATATTATGTTTATAAAGCATACTTTCTCTGATTTTGATCCTTTAAAATGTATTTAACCTTTTTTTCTGTCCTAACATAGATTATTTCATGGAGAATAACCCATAGCCCTTTGTGAAAGTGTATTATCCTGTTGTGTGCAGTAGTGTATGCATGTCTGTTAGGTCTAGTTGGTTTATACTGTTTTTCAAGTCTCATATTTTCTTCTATGTTAGATATCATGTGCTAAATGTAAAAAGAAAAAGACACAAGACTCACTCTATAGATATAGTGACTATTATTAAAGATGATTTAAAATAAGATTCTTCTAAAACAAAAAAGATACTATATTCAGCAGCAGCTTGGGCAGTCCCTATAAATAACTTGGTTGTGAATTTGTTCACATTATCAAGCTAAAGAGTTTGGGTGGCAATTCAGAGGACAGGTTAAAAAAAAAAAAAGAGGCAAAGTCCACTATAAGCTTGGACTTTCTTACCATTTGATCCTGGTCTCTCCTTAAATCTCCTTAAATCCACTGACTTAAGTTTCCTATACCCAATGATAACCGATTTTACAGATTCTTCCCCAAATAACCTGTTTCACCTATCTTTTCTCCCAGAGATAAGCAAACATCTTTCACTTCACTCTTTTCTTTTACTTTTCCTACTTTTTATCCCTTTTCCCTGTTGTGCATTCTGATTGAAACTGTGATGGATTGCCTCTTCCCTCTATTTTGATGACTCTTCTCATAGAAAAATAGATTTCTTACCAACAATTCACTTCTTGAACTTATTAGAGAAGATAATGGAAAGATTCATTTCTTATTTGACCCTAACTCTGTTTTTACAAGAAGTCTCTGTCAGAAACGTGCTACCATATGGAGAGATCTACATGGCAAGGAACTGAAAGAGTGATAGAGGACCGCTTCTAATAGCTAGCAAGAGGCTGATTCCCTCAGCCTAATAACCTGTAAGGAACTAAATCCTGTCAACAACCATGTGTCTTGAAAATGGATCCTTCCACAGTCTAGCCTCAGATAAGAGTGTACCCCGAACAATAGCTTGGTTGCAACCTTGTGAAGACACTAAAGCAGAGAACCCAGTTAAGTCATACCCAGATTTCTGACCCAGAGAAATTGTGAGATAATGAACATACCTGTTTTAAGCTGCTAATTTTGCGGGAATTAGTTACACAGCAATAGAGAACTAAAAAAATTGCTCAAGGTAATGGAAATAATAAGTTGATGAGTAAGAATGTGAAACTTGACAGTCTGACTCTGATTTAGGAAGTTTATGCTAACAGCTGCAATTTTACATTTTTACATTGGGACATTTTTATTTTTTATGTTTCAGTAGTAATTGTTCTAGTACCAGTTTTAGTTATGAAAGGTAGCATGATAAAAATCAAAATTAATTGGTTACCTGAGAGTAAGATGTTTCTATCTAATAGAGTTCTTGGGTATCTACTTGCATCTGTTGAGAAATAAAGATTTGGAAAGTATTCTGAGTGAGGGCAAGATTTGAACTTTGCCCATAACGGGCATTCAGATAAAGACAAGTTTGATAAAGACCCTAGCAGTGGTCATACACATGGGAGATAATGGGGTTTCTGATATTGAATTTCTGTGAGAGAGGATTGCATCTAGCACAATCATCTCCACTTCAAATGAGGCTCTAGAGTCAAAGAAAAATGATTGCTCAGAGCACAGCTTGGCGGCAGTTACCAGTTCTAATGACATCTCAGTGCTCTGTTCAGAAGAGGACTGTGTGGGAATTGAAAGAGATGTTTCTTTTGACTCTGAAACTCTGACACTGAAGCAAAGTCACTGTGGGACCCAATTAATTGAGTGTAAGACAGAGGATAACATTTCTGTCACTTGGCAAGTATGGTGAGAGAGCCCCAGCTCAACAATTCCAAGGCGCAAATAATTTTGTCACCAGTGACATCTTTATTGGGCAGCGGGAACAGAGGTCCATTTGTCTGTGGACCTGTCTGTTCTTGAGGCATGGGAGCCCAGCCCAGTGAGTTGTGGGAAGGACAGCAAGCAGGACTCATATATATTTGGGTGGAGATAAGGATAGGGAACTCTGCAGTCAAGCAGAGGAGGGTTTACACATAGAGTGTTAATGTAGGTGTCATGATATTTCATGTGTAGGCTGATGATGCCAGAACATTAAGTTATATAAAGATTAAAGAAAATAAATAAGCTATGAAATTCCACAGCCCAATCACTCACATGTCTGTGCAAAATATCTCTTGTGTAAAATTGGTGATTACATTCTGAAGAAACTTGTTTCTGAATATTTTATGCTGCCATAGTTATTTGAAACTTGGCAGTCTGAACATTTATGCTGCCATAGAGTTATTTGAAAATACAAAGTAAAATTATTTAAATCATTCTTGAAAATGAATGTGTTCATTAAGTCAATGTACAGCCACTACTAATTAGGTGCCTCTTTGTAGGGGATAGAGAGAGAGACATACTACTGAAGCCTGAATAGATATGAAAATATCTCCATTAAGAAGTTTCAAACCCACTGAACCAGACTGAAACTGATGACTTGATCGTGATATTTGTCAAGTTAATATCTAAAGACTTTCGTCTGGTAAAGATAGTGAAACAGATATGCAAATTTATGCATAAAAATAAAAATCCCATATGCGCCTAGAGGGAGAGGTTTCCAGCCAAAATGCTAATGATATGACATAATAATACTTAACATTTCTATAGATTTTAATTCAAAGAGCTCAAAATGTACTACAAATAGCTGCTAAATGAAAATAAACCATATTGTCTTCCTGTGTTATACATTTCAAGAGTGACTACATTTTAATTGAACAAAAATATATGCATAATAACAAAATCTTCAAAGTGAAAACACCAGGAAATGGCTAAATAAACTGTTTAAGATTTTAAAACATGTCACTGATCCCATTGAATGAAATGTATGATCAAAACTGCATGCAAATTTGGACATCTGAAACACTTTAAAGATGATTCTATTCCACAGGCATTTATGTTTTTACTATATGAGCTATCATAAAATGTTTCGAACTAGTGTGAATTGCAGGTTATATGAACAAAATATGACTGCTGTCTAAAGGAGTTTACAAACTAATGGGGGAAATAAAACGAATGAGTGGATCTAATGTTAATTGGATGTTATGTGCTAAGGAGCTTTAAAGAAGGCTCCATGAGGAAACAGAAAGAGTAAGTGTCTGTGATTGGCACTGGAGAGGGCAATTGAGACAGATATTGGAGTAACATAGGACTTCCCACACTTGTATTGGAGGAAGTAAATTTGAGGCATAATAAAATAATGTTCACGGAAGCCAAAACTAATGAAAGGGATCAGGATATGCCACTCCAAAACATGCCACGTTGACATAAGCATTATTTGGAGCTGAAGGCGTTTGAATTCCTGAAGTCCCTTATCTGCCTAAAAGCAGAGGCTCTCAAAAGAAGTCAGAAGAACTCAATTATCATAAATCCCCTCCCTGGGAGCAACTCTAATCTCTTCTCAGAGACAAAATGTTGAGAAATTGGCACCACAACCAAATAGACTATTGTCACAATGTCATATATCATAGACATTGTCACATTATCATTTCTCCCATTTATTCTCCTAAGAGCCCATTGACCTTTCCAAAAAGTCATTTGCTTTTCTGTAAGTGCCCTTCTCCCCACTCTATTGTGCTAAGTTAGGTGTATAGATGCCAAATTCTAACCGCCCTTTTGAGTTACTCATCACTGAGCACTTTCCTGTGTGTGCACTGTGCACACATTCATAAACATCTGTTTGTTTGTGATCTGTCTTTTGTCAATCTCATTTACAGCCTCCCCAGCCAATAAATCCAAGATGGTCAGAGGAAATAAAAAAATGTTCTCCCCTACACTGACAAACTGATAGAGTGTGATGTGCAGTTAAAGGGAATGATGGAGAGTAGCCTGAAAAGGCAAGTGATGCCAGACTGAGGAAGAATTATTTTCTTCAGATAATGAGAAACAACTGAAGTGCTTTGAACATGACAGTGACAAAATTATGTTTGATTTTTGAATCTGTTCTCATAGCTCTAATGTTATAAGTCTGAGATAGAAAAGACAGAAATAGAAACAGTTTGGAGAGGGAAAATGATAATTTTAGTTTTAGACATGGAATCATAAACTGTTAGTACAAAGTCTTAGAAGCTATTTCCTTAACCTACAGCCCCTAATTGCCCAACCCTGCTTTTTTTTTGTTTTTTTGTTTTGTTTTTTGTTTTTGTTTTTTTTTTAACACAAGAAACAGAGAACCCCAGATATAACTTATTTAACATGCTTAAATCCATGCAGTGACTCAGTGGTGCTTTAAGGCGCTGATGGTATATTTCAATGGAGACATCTAGTAGGAGATTGGAAATGTAAATATAGATTTCATAAAAGAGTTGCAAGTTAGACCTATACATTTGGGATTCTTTCTTATAAAATTTAAAAGAGCATTCAGCTGGGGGTGGGTGGACAGGCAAGAATAAGGAATAAGAATGAAGGATAAATTATTCAATGAAAGGTAGACATAAGAAAGCATGCTTCTAATCATTTGAAAGCTACTTTGGCATAAAAGACCTGAGGCTAGATTGGAGAGCCCAACTTTGAACTCAAATGCTTAATTTTTCCTGTAGTTTATTGCCTGGGAGTGTTGAGACGAATAAGTTTTAATTTAGGGTTTTTCTAAGAGCATTACATGCATTTTCTCCTTTAATTATCACAAAGTCCATGAGACAGGTAGTTTTATTATTCCCATTTTATAGATGAGTAAACAGAGGGAGAGAAAGTTTACAGAGCTTGCCTAAAACATTAAGGTCAGTGAATGGAATATCTGGGATTGCAGTCCATTTATTCTTATTCTTAGGATCTATCCTCTTAAATACAAGTATGCCTTCCCGTCACTGCCTTTGTTCTTCCGTTTTTCTTCTGGTATTCACTATATTTATGCTTATACCAAGACACAGGAATGTGAAAGATAGACGAAAACAATGTCACTGAATAAAACATATTTTGTTATCTTTTTCCTATGGAGAAAAAGAAAACATTCAGTGGATCTGTTTTTCTTTTATGTAAAGAACAAAATCCACAAAATATTGATTATATTTTAAAAATTAATAAAGTTTTATTTTTGTATCATGAGTAGAAAACTGAATAGGAATACAACAAAGAAAAGCAGCATGAAGAAAAAACATGAAGAGAATTAGAAAAATAAAAGCAAAAAAACCAATTGAGAGAGAGAAAAAACCAGACATAAGAGGAAATCTGGAAAATAAAATTGATTAAGTGGGCTATGTATCACTGCCCATGGTGGCAGTGTTGATTGGTTTCCCACTTAGACCAACCCCTGTGTTCCCTGCTCTCATGGCTCATCCCCTAGGATAGAGATAAAAATTGCCAGATACTAACCTTTGTAGATACCCTGGCAGTTAGGGCATGGGCATATGCACCAATATTGGCTGGAAAGTCAAGACATACAGAGATATCTGAGATAAACTCAGTCTTCCTGCTTGGCAGCAATGATGTGGAAGATTGAACCTAGCATTTTGGCAGTCATCTTGCGTGACTGTTCAAGTCTAAGGATGAAACAATCTGAAAAGAACTATGAAAAAGCCTCACTTCCTCATGACACTCTGTAGCCACTAAATTAACCAACCTTATAGTTATCCAACCTTTGGTTTCTTGCATATATGTATACACACACACACACACACACACACACATATATATATACACACACACACACATATTCATTGCTTTAGCCTTTTTTTTTTTTTTTTTTTTTTTTTTTTTGAGATAGAGCCTTGCTCTGTCACCCAGGCTGGAGTGCAGTGGTTTGATCTCCACTCACTGCAACCTCCTCCTCCTGGGTTCAAGTAATTCTCCTGCCTCAGCCTCTCAAATAGCTGGGATTACAGGTACCCACCACCATGCCCAGCTAACTTTTATATTTTTAGTAGAGGCGGGGTTTCACCATATTGGCCAGGCTGGTCTCGAACTCCTGACCTCAGGTGATCCCCCTACCTTGGCCTACCAAACTGCTGGAATTACAGGCATGAGCCTCCACACCCAGCCTGCTTTAACCTCTTTTAATTAAGTATTCTGTTAGTTGCAATGGAACAACTCATTTTCCCTGTTTTTTTTATTTTTGTTGTCGTTGTTGTTGTTGTTTTGTTTTGTTTTGTTTTAATTTTTTTTATTTTTATTTTTTGAGATGCAGTATTGCTCTGTCACTCAGGCTGGAGTACAGTGGCATGATCTGGATTCACTGCAGCCTCCACCTCCCAGGTCCAAGCAATCCTCCCACCTCAGCCTCTTGGGTAGCTGGAACTACAGGTGTGCACTACCACGCCCAACTAATTTTTTTGTATTTCTTGTAGAGACAGGGTTTTGCCATGTCACCTAGGCTGGTCTTGAACTCCTGGGCTCAAATGATTCGCCCACCTCAACCTCCCACAGTGCTGAGATTACAGGCATGACCCACCACACCCAGACGGAAAGAAATTTTAATGAATGCACATATTCACAGCAAATCTGCAAGGTAGATATCATCATCACATTTTATATTTAAGAAAATTCAGGCTCAGCAAGGTTAAATTTCCAACGGTATACAATTAGTAAATGGCTAAATATGGCTATGAGCCTCTAACTCAATATCTGCAGAATTTATGTTCATCTTATACCGGGCTGTTGTATTAAAAGCAACAAAGACATTGAGAGACAGAGAAATGGAAAGAGGCTCAATGGATTTGAAATGAGGATAGTTCAAGATGATATGGTTAGGTTGTATGCTTCAGAACCTTAACAGTTATTATTAAATATTGTTTAGCCATTATTCAAAGCTCTGTACATTAATAATTTTCTATTGCTTACTTAAAATAATGCAACAAGTGCAGTTTAGCAGCAGACATTATTCTCTGAGCTTCCTGTTAGTTGGAGGAGTATTACCCAGTCTATACAAAATCAGATGAAGGGAAAGGCCAGAACTTTCTGTAGCAAGTTCTCCACCACTGCTGTTAAAATATTTTCAATAATGTCTTTGACTTCAGCAGCACTTATAATGTCTAAAATGCTTTCACCTAAATTACCTGTCTTAATGATCACTGAATAATAAGAGTGAAAATAAATAAGGCACCAAGAGGTTAAACCCCAGGGCTGTGTAGCAAAGTCAGTGCATACAGGGACTCCCAGTGGCCTTTCCATGTGGCAAGTATTTTAGAGTTGTACCAAATGTCATGTCCAAAATGGAAAATGTTTTGAATCATAATAATCAATTGAATAAAGGATGGCAAAAAGGAGGAGGAGGAAAAGAAATAAGTCCAAGACTGATGAAATATAAAAGACAATAAAGAGGAAATAGGCATCAAGTAGTCATTGGCACAGAAATGTGGTCGAAGTTGGTGGTAGGGAAAGGCACTCTAGAAAGATCGTTAAGGTCAGGAGGAGTTGATGAGAGACAAATCTGGATAGGCTTGGAAGCATATTTCCTTTCCTCTTTTGGTAGTTTAGCCAAGACCTGGTTCAGCTGCCATCTATAAAGAGATGAGGCTTGGGATGATGTCAGCATCCCTGGCAGGCAAGGTTGTTCCCAGAGCTTTTGGTGGGCAGACCTTGGCCCTTGGTGTACATATTGCTTTGTTCTATTTCTGGACATCCCTTGATATCTTTCTTGTTGCTTAGAGAAACTAGATGTTCCCAAGTCCTACTTAGGTAATCTATAAATAGGCAACACAGTGTTTGAGGTGGACTCATTCTCACTGGTGAAAGTGCTCCCCATGGTGTGTTCAGCTTTCTGTCAAGCCTGCTGATCACAGCAAGCACCTCTCTGCTTGCACCTTGTCCATGGTACATGCAATATATCTAACCCCAGTCTATACTATGGAACAGAAGGGGTTGTTCCATAGCATAGAGGGGGTTGCATGCACTCTGCTACTTCCCTGCTTGTAAGTTTTGGCCCAATAAACCCTATGGTATCCCTGCAACATGTGATCCTAGTGTGCATGTCTGTGATCCCCTTGCATGATAGAAATAGTGACAAATAATAGATGACACCCTTAATATAACATGACAGAAAAACAGAAAAATCTGAAAGCTAGCAAAATGGTCCGCATGAGCCTATTGCCTACACTGACAAGTGAAGATTGATAATTGAGAGAAAGTTGACAGAGGATATTGTATTAGTCCATTTTCATGCTGCTGATAAAGACATACCTGATACTGGGCAATTTACAAAAGAGAGAGGTTTAATGGACTTGCCATTTCACAGGGCTGGAGAGGCTTCACAATCATGGCAGAAGGCAAGGAGGAGTAGGTCACATCTTATGTGGATGGCAGCAGGCAAAGAGAGAGAGAGCTTGTGCAGGGAAACTCTGCCTTATGAAGTCATCAGATCTCATGAGACTTATTCACTGTCACAAGAACAGAATGGGAAAGACCTGCCCCCATAATTTAATTGCCTCCCACCAGGTCTCTCTCACAACATGTGGGAATTCAAGATGATATTTAGGTGGGGACACAGCCAAACCATATCAGATATATGTGTATATATATACACACACACATACACACACACATATACATACACATATACATATACACACATATATCTGATACTGAGAATAGAAACGTTTAGGGGGTTGCATGTACTCTGCATGCATATGTGTATATATATATAGATCTATCTATCTATTTATATCTGTGTGTGTGTGTATATATATATATCTTATATAACTTTAAAAAACCAATCCATCACATGTAACTTCAATTATGTAGTCTATGGTAAAATTAATGTCTCTCTATTTTTATCGTAAATTTGAGGAGCTTTACCCTGGTCATTGATAACCTCCATGAATGAAGAAAAGAAATATTACTTTAATAGATATCTCACTATTTCTGTGATCTACAAAAATTCACATGTCAAATTTTTTGTCATCTTTTTGAATACAAGTTTGTTGACAATCTCTAAAGCCCTAATCAGGCCTGTCCTGGTGCAAGAGTGAGATTCTGCTTAAATAAATTAAGATCAGAGTAACTCTTTCTTTCTTTCCTCAGAGTGACACAGTCACTGTCCTCAGGAGGCACATACCCTGGTAGAGAAGACAGACATTAAAAATCAAAACCATCTCTAAAGGCCAGAAGTACAAACCATTACCACAAAATTATGCCAATAGAACATTTCCTTAATTTGGAACTCAGAGAATGCTGCAGGGTGGTATTTTATTTTCCTCATAGTTTATTCGACATCACAAAATCCACCTCAGATGTGTATTGAGGAGTCTTTTCTTGTTAATTTACTTAATCTTCTTCCTGGGTCTTTAAGCTCTTCGATCTCCCTCAGGATCTTGGATTGTAGTCAATTATTTCTATACTTTTCCCCTCTAGTTGATCTTTGGGAAGAGTAGGTGGATCTTTGGGAAGAGTAGGTCCATCAAGTCTCTCAGGAGGAAATATCTGAAAGAAAAAAATTCTTTCCAATGTGAACTGCCTCTTGTTGCATAACTCTCTTATATCTGTTAATACAATCTTTGTCTTTTTGCTTTTGTATCAGAGGAAGGAATTTATGGTAGGAGAGGAGATCACTTACCCAATATAAGCAAATATTTCATTACAAATGAAATAAATGTCATGAGGGCAAATACTGCAGAGACCTGACCTAGTGTAGTGGATACTGTAGTGTGGTATCCAGTTACTCTTTCAGGATGGAAGCCCTGGTTCTCCCAGTGCTGAGAATGCTGCTTCATTTGAAGTTGCTATGAGCGCTTTGCTACTTCTCCACAGGGGGAGCAAGAGAGGAATATGATTGGCATTGAGGCAACTCACTTAAGACCGTCTTGCTACTCTTTGACCCAATTTTGATAAACAGTGAAACAGTCACAGCCTGAGAAGGACACAGACCCCACAAGGATGAGTATATGTGTCACAATAGATGCCTCACCATGAGATAGCCTGGGGTGAGGGAATGTCAAATAAATTGTAGAGGAGGGAGACAATGAATATCAGATGCAATCCTGAGACCTGCTGCAGCAGTACGGACTGTAGTTTGTCACTCTTATCAATTTACTCCAGGAAAAGAGGCCCAACAGAACCTGTATATTAACAAGTGGATAAGATTGACCCAAGAAGTGGTCTGCAGTGAATGCTTCAGTGAGCTGCATTCTTACAGCTCAGTGTTTCCTTTTGCCCAATTCTGCTTCGTTACCTTCTCTTATTGTTGGTGAATAAGAATAAACCAAGGCGCTAGAGAAGAAGGGACTAGAATAGTTCAGTCTAAGGCAATGGTTCTGAATAGAAGTAATCCTCTCATTCCCCCATGGGGACATTTGGCAGTTTTTGGTTGTTAAAACTGATTGCTATTGGCATTTAGTTGAGTGGAGGCCAGTATTGCTGCTAAACATCTTATGGTGCACCGAACAGCCATCCACAAAAAAGAACTACAGGCCAAAATATCAATAATGCTGAAGTCAAGAAAACTTGGCCTAAGGGAATGATTTATGGAGAGGGCTCTGAAGTGGGAAGGAGCCTGGAACATTTGAGGAATTAGAAGCAGCCAAGTGTATCTGGAATAGAGTATTCCATGAGAATGGAGGGCTGGAAAAAAAAGGTGCAAACTAGGTAGTGTAAAAGGAAGTTGATTTTTATGTTACTGGAAAGCTGTTGAAAGTTTCTACTCTAGTAAGCAATATAATCAGATTTATGTTTTTAAGAAATAACTGGTAATGAGTGATGGACTAGAGAGAGGAGAAGAGAGTGTGAAAATATCATGTGAAACATGGTGGTTTGGTTAGCCTGATGGCAGGGAAGATGGAGAAAAGCAAAAGGATTTGAATGATTTATGAGGAACAAGTAACAAACTTAATTATAGATTGGCGAGGTAGCATGTTATCACATTTAAGTGAACAGGCTCTGGAGCCAGAGAACATGGGTTCAAATTCCAACTTTGCCATTTACTAGTTCTTCAACTTTGAACAGTTATATTTGTTATCTTCGTGTCCTGGATTTTGACCTGTTGCTATGACTATGACATGAGTTAATTTTTGTAAAGTGCTTAGGAGTACCTAGAGCATGGTTTGTGCTATATAAGTCTCTCAAATTAATCAAATAAATCAGGATGAGAGATGAGACTCTTGTTTTTGTTTTTTTCTTGGGGCCCAGAGGGACGAGCAGGGTCATAAGAGAGGCCTCTGTTACAGAAACATTAGGAAAATTTAGTTGTTAACATGGTCAAAGCTGCTGAGATGTCAAGAAAGATGAGAACAGAATTAGACAATAGTTTTTATAAGTAAATCTTGACTATATTCTTAAAAATTGAGGTCTATACTAACAAATTGAGTTACTTTACTATAAACCAGGAACTACTAGTAAATATCGCTCCCTAACCTTATGTTGCAGTGACTAAGATGTTCTAGGCTTGATTTGTCTTCTTCCCAAGAGGTAATTAAGTGGTGAGCTAATATTAATTCAATTATCTTTTGCCACTTTGTGACATTAATTATTACTTGTCTGTGTCATCAATCTAAAGAAATTCTACCAATAACATTTTAAGAATTCTATGAATCTGAAGACAGTTTTAAGTCTCTATGTTAATTATCTTTTTCTTACTAATAAACAATTGTTTTAATTTTTCCTTTCCTTCAGATGTATAACCACCTTATGTCACAGGATCCTTGGGGTGTTGCTTTTCCAGCCAGAAGCCTCTGTGGCCAGTGGTATCTTTGCCCAAGTTTTGCTCAGGCCCACTGGGCTTATTCTGCTTACTTGGCCTGGTAGGCTGCACTTGGCTTTTGCTACTGACCTGGATCCCATGTCTTCCAAGGATGAGGCACAGAGTAATGAGGGGTGTCTGAGAGAGCAAGAGCAGGGTCCAACCACTGCACATAGCCAGACATGCCAGCTGCTATGGCTGGACCGGCAGCTCCAGGAACTGGCTTCATGCAAGCATGCAGGTGGATCTGATGCTTTGCAAGCAGCTTCCACTATGGGCACCCACGTCTGGACAAGGGGAATGTGGAGGCACCTGGAAGCTTGGAGATGCCAAAAACTGCAAAGCCCCAAATAGAATGTCAAAACCCTGGCTTGGGAAGCCCCTATGTCTGGGCTTCTGGAAGAGCCATAGCTCTTCTCTCCTTCTAGTCACCCGCAATGTAGCGAGCAAGGGGGGTGTATTTCAGCCCTGTTTGTATTATAGCTCTTTTAGTCCCCCCATTCAGCAGGTCCCAAGTTCTTGTCCCACTTCCAAGAAGAATGAGGTATGCAGACAACTGGAGGGTGAGCAAGGTGAAGAGGTGCTTTATTGAGCAACAATACAGCTCTCTGGAGACCCAAAGTGGGTAGTTCCTTTCTGCAGGCAGGTTGTCTCAACAAGAGCATCCCTCAGTGGAGAGGAGACATGGAATGGGTAGTGCCTATCTGCAGGCAGGTTGTCCCAACATCTCTGTGAGTCTGGCTGGGGCTGGGGTTTTTGTGGGCTTCAGAAGGGAAGAAGTACATGGTGATTGGTCCATGGGCAACCATGGGTGGGCCTGTAAAAAGCAACATAAATTCTCACTCTGGGCAGTGGACTCCACCCAGAACTGGCAGCCCCAGCCGCTATCCTTCAGGCTGTCCCTGGATTAAAAGAAGGGTTTCACCAAGGACCCACTCCTTTCCACTCAGAAACCTGTCTGCCTCCTGCTGCTAATCAACATGTAGTCTCCAGAACTTCAGCTGTCCATGCTGAGGGGCACTGCAGGCCCACACCCAGCCACCCTCGGAGCCCCCTTGGCCTCCCTCCCATGCTCATTGGTGCCCAAAGTTCAGAAGGGGTTGAGGCGGCAGGGAACTAGAATGTCAGTGCCATGCTGAGCACATGCACACCTGGCCAGGTCAAGATAGCACCCGGGCTCAGCCACAACTTTGCTCTGAAATCAGAGTGGGCAGGTGCCAGGAGCAGGGAGAGGCCAGGGAGCAGGAGCAGGCACTTCCGAACCTGAGGGAAAGGGGGACTTTCTGATCCCTCAAGAGTGCAGAGATGCCAGGGTCCGCAGCCTGGGAGGGTGGGGCTCCTGCACTTCCAACTCAGAAAGGGGCAGGCTCCCTCCTGTTCCCAGCTCCTGCATGTTTCCAGCTCCAGTCAGCTCCATGGAGTGTGCAGCCCCATCCATACCTCCCCAGCTGCAGCTGGCATCTTCACAGTGGCCACGCCACAGGGTCTGCAGTGGCCATCACTTATACTCTGCAAAACCAGAGTATAATTGTAACCAGTGTATAATAATTAAGTTATACTTATATATAAGATATACTTATATATTATAGTTCTGTTTTAGTCCATTTTCACACTGCTCTAAGGAACTGCCTGAGACTGGGTAATGTATAAAGTAAAAAGGTTTAATTTACTCACAGTTCTGCATGGCTGGGGGGGCCTCAGGAAACTCACAATCATGGCAGAAGGGGAAATAGGCATGTCTTACATGGTGGCAGGTGAGAGAGAGTGTGTGAAAGAGGAACTGTCAAACAATTCTAATACCATCAGATCTCATGATAACTCACTATGATGAGAACATCGTGGGGAAAACCGCCCCCATGATCCAATCACCATGAACCAGGCCTTTTCCTTGACTTATAGGGATTATGGGGATTACAGTTCCAGATGAGATTTGGGTGGGGACACAAAGCCAATTCATATCAACTTCTAATATATTTTTTGAAATATAATTATATTAAGTTATACACATATTATGTATAAGTTATATATAACATATACATGATACAAAAATATTAAGTTATACATGTATTATGAATAAGTTATATATAACATATCATATGTGATACAAAAGTATTTATTGCATTATTTTAGCACAGTACGTTTTAAAAAATTGTGAATCTTTCACCCGGGTGCTTGGAAGCAAATCTAAATGTGCAAAGGTGTCTATCTATGGAGACATAAAACAAAGATAAATTCGAGGAGCAATTATCAAAAATTATAATGCTAAGAACTACTTAAGTAGCCTAATTTCACTTGAAATTTCTTAGCACAAAGAGTTAATAATCCTTATGATTTCCAACTGTTTATTTGGAACATGGTTTTTCAAAGCAAGGTAAAAGATTTATAGGAGCATTGTCTCTAGCTATTTCTTTACTTCAACAAACGCATTTGGTTGATTGCATGAACCATGGAAGTTTTTGTTTGTTTGTTTGTTTTGTTTGTTTGTTTTTAAAGAAAGCCATCAAGGGCTTGGAAAGCTTGTTTTATGTACCACAGCCCTAGAATAGAAAGAAAGAAAGCCCAGTGATAAATTTGAAGTGTTAATTGGGTAGAGAAAAATAGAAATTGTTTTGCTTGTATCAGGAATATAATTCTGGAATTTTGTAAATTTGCACTAGTGAGAAAAAGAAAATCACTTTTAATATCCCCTGAGTCTAAAGAGGTTCATCATAGCACAGGCTACTCATATGTTGATTTTGCATAGATTTTATAGCTTAACAAATGTTTTCATAAATATTATCTTAGTTCTCAAAAGAAACCAATGTTGCACATACAAGTCATTATAGCTACTTTACAGATGTAGTAACCAAGAATCACATGTGAAAGTCACATAGTTTAGTACATATTTGAATTCATTTTAATTTTAGTCCCTTGACTCCAGGGCCAGAGTTACTTCACTCCATTCTGATTCTCATTGTTTGTGTTTTCTTCATTTGATTCAAAAAGCTTGAACCTTCTAAATGAAGCCCAGTGACCTGATTAGGTCACCACCACCAATTCTCCTTATGTTTTTGGAAACATCTCAGAACTAAATGTACTAATCCAAGGCCAGTTTAAATTCATGTCCTTGTGATTCTATTTTCAGATAATTTTTGTTTTCCCAAGTGGCAAAGATACTGTTTACATTTTAATTCATCTTCCAGAAAGAGATATCTACATTGTATATGGGCAACATTTAGCCTGTGATGCAGTACATGAGACATGGTGGCAAAATGTTTCCTTACCAATTGCATGGATTGAAAAACCTATGTCTTAGTCGTGGGCAGGTGACAGACTTGCCACTTATACACAAAAGTCCCGGGAGTGAGATAATGATTATGCAAGACTAAAGTGACTCTTATTTTTAGGGTCATTTGAAAACCTGCCTACAGAGGACAGGGCCATATCTCCTTTAACATTGCATATCTAAGCTAATACAGTGCCTGGGACAAAATGCATGCTTAGTAAATTCTTGTTGAACAATTGAATAAATGGTTTTAATCAGTCTCAGCAGGCCTCCAGCACTCATAAAAGACTACATAGCCTTTAACATCCAATTCAGCAATCATTCATTCAGCCAGTCAACAAATATGTAATGAGTACCTTTATGTTCCATACTGATACAGGAAGGCTGGGCTCCTGGCCAAATCCCACCCTTAAGCCTGGAACTGTGGTCCTATGTGAAAATAGCTGATCCTGCTTTTCTGCCCAAATGTTGCTTTTTTGGCCTACCATGCCCCAATGCTGTGCCCATAAAAAGACTTCAATTTGCATCCATGACTGCACGCATCAGCGACTTGTGTTGCTCTGTCCGCTGAAGTTTTTTTATGGGCACAGGATGGATGAAAAAGGATTGTTCCCTTGAACTTGACCCCTTCATGGGCAGGAACTGGAGTAGCTCATTTCACTCAGCCTGCCGCTGGCCACACCTCACAAGAGGGATTGTGCAAACAAGAGAGTGCAAGAACCAGAGGGAAGGAATGCTGAAAGTGGCTGGTCACTCTTTTCTGGTGGAAGCAGGGTCTATGTGAGCCCTGCTGCAGCATCCAAGCCCCTACCCTCTGGGAACCTGGGTTCTTGTCTGGCATCCAAGAAGAATTGGGTCACACGAACGGATTGAAGGGTAGTGTATGTGAAGGATTTTACTGGGCAATGGATGTGACTCTCAGCCGAATGGAGAGTCGGAAAGGCGTTGGTGTGGGAAACAGGTAACCTTTCCCTGAAACTGCACCATCTGAAGTTAGCCATGTCTATCCATAGTCTCCGGTGCACAGCTGCTTATTTCCCCAATGTTCACCAGCTTGTATCCTCGATGTTAAGCAGCTTGCATCCCCAACCACTTGCATCAGCCACTTGTGGGGCTCTGTCAGCTGCAGTCTTTTTATGGGGACAGGACAGGGGTGGCAGTCCAAAAGAGTGGCGTTTGGGTGGAAAAACAATGTCAACTGTTTCACTTAGGGTCATAGTTCCAGGCTGAAGGGTGGGATTTAGCCAGAAGCCCAGCCATTCTGTATTAATAGTACTTTAGGTGTGGAATAAATACATGAAAAATAACTCATTGAATTTATATTGTAGTGGCAAGAGGCAGAAATGAATAAGACAAAAATAAAATATTTAAAATATTAGATGATGAAACAAGATAAGGACAAAATAAGTCAAAAGATGGAGATAAAAGGGTTGGTTTACAAGTGATGGGCAGAGTAGCCAAGAGCATCTTTAATTTGTGAAAACTATTATTATCTTCATTTCATATTTTTAACTACCAAACAGGGTATCTTAAAATTCACATATATTTCTATTCCATTTTATAGGCTTATAATTGAATGCTGATTTTTCATAGTACCATATACATACATAAATGTCATAGGATTTGTCATCTACGAACTTCCATTTCAAGGGCTACCCTCTAACAACAGTGAAGGATTTGTAGGACACACATGATACACATTAGACAGACTCTTGATGTTGGGATGGTGTTCAGATTAAAGCTTCAGAAGCTCACAGACCCAAAGAGACAAACCAAACCCACTGAAAATAAATAAAAGTGGTTTACAGACTTTACAGAAAGTGTTTCAAACATAGAAAATCAAGTCATATAAATGTATCAGATAAAATTTATTTTCTAATTGAAAATCTTGAGCTTTCAAACAACTGCAAAAATAAAATAAAATGAGGTTTTACCTAGTAGTTATTTAGAGCCTAGCAATGATTTGGCTGAATATTTCTACAACACCAGCAATCAAACTGTATGAATCTACTTGTTGAATCATTGTAACCAGCAAAAATTGGTTTTGTAAGGCAAGTTTAGAAAATAGGACTTGAAAGAGAAACTTACACAATACAGAAAGAACTATATGAAAATATCAATTAGAATAATCAATAAAACAATACTTCTGAGAAGTAGATTTTAAGATATAATATAGCCAGGATCAAAAGGGAGGAAAAACAGATGCCTTTTTTCTTTAAGCATTTCTTACTTTCATTTTTTGGTAGGCAAGCAGAGTTGAAGACATTTACTTTACAAATTGGCGAGACAAAGGTTCTTCAAAGTTCTCAACACCTTTATTTATTGACTTAAAAGATTTAAGTGTTTATCTCTCTGTACAAACATGTACTGAATCTTTTCATATACATTAGGTTGAATCATATGAAATAGCTGATATGCAAAAAAGGCTATTTTATACAGGCCTATCCCATACTTTTGTAACATGAACATTATAGATTTTTTTAAAAGAACGTGGTGAAAAATGAATATAATGGGCAGTTGTTTGTGCATTCCAATGAATAGTCTTTCGAACTGTATGGGTTCCTTTAGAGTTCAGTGTACTGGACTACAAAGCTTCAAACACAGTATAGGGTAGCAAAAACAAATAGTCCAGGTAAGTGAAGTCAAGTGAACTTCCTGGGTTTTTACTCATCCTTTTTTATGTCTACACATCCTTTGCTATTCACTTCACATATATTGCCTATTGAAAAACTTCTTTGCTAATTAAAGAATCCTTCCTAGGTTAGATACATCTGCACTTTCCTCTCTACCCTCACATTTTGTTTTGAGAGAGAGGGGAAAGATCGTGTTCTGTCCGTTACAGCTTTCACCTTTATATCACACTTTTGAAAATAACTTAGATTTGGTCGGGCACGATGGCTCATGTCTGTAATCCTAGCACTTTGGGAGGCTGAGGCGGGTGGATCACGAGGTCAGGAGATCGAGACCATCCTGGCTAACATTGTGAAACCCTGTCTCTACTAAAAATACAAAATATTAGCCGGGCATGGTGGCAAACACCTGCCGTCCCAGCTACTCAGGAGGCTGAGGCAGGAGAATGGCGTGAATCCGGGGGGAGGAGCTTGCAGTGAGCTGAGATTGCAACACTGCACTCCAGCCTGGGCCACACAGCGAGCTTCTCTCTCTCAAAAAAAAAAAAAAGAAAGAAAGAAAGAAAATAACTTAGAGTTTAATTTTGAACAATTTGTTTAATCATTTTGAGGAATTAAAAGTCTTGTAAAAGAATCCAGAACTTGGACCGGCACAGTGGCTTCACACCTGTAATCCCAGCACTTTGGGAAGCTGAGGCGGGTGGATTGCTTGAGCCCAGGAGTTTGAGATCAGCCTGGGCAACATGACAAAACTCCATCATTATAAAAAAATCCAAAAAAACCCACGAAAGTTGTGCATCGTGGCATGTGCCTGTGGTCCCAGCTGCTTTGGAGGCTGAGGTGGGAGGACTGCTTAAGTCTGGGAGGTAAAAGCTGTAATGAGCTGTGATCACACCACTGCACTCCAGCCTGGGAAACAGAGCCAGACCCTGCCTCAATTAAAAAAAAAAAAAAAAAAAGGATTCAGAATTTAAATTTTAAAGTTCTGTCTTCACTATTCTGTTCATGGTTATTATTTACTTTATTGTTTCCCTTAATAAACTCACTTTGATTAGCATTTGTGGTCATAATATATAAAATATACAAGAAATTTCAAATGTGTAGGGAAAATTTTGATCATATTATTTTTACAAAGAATGCATACAAATATTATTCTAGGCCAAATATTATTCTAAGCACTTGGGTTATATGTCTAAACAAAGCAGAAGTTTCTTATGGGATTTCCAGGCCCTCATGGAATGTACATTTCAGCAGGTAATATTTTCAAATAGATTTTAGTAATCCAAATATTTAATGCCAGATGATATTTTCGTTTATTGTACTGGAGACCTGCTTGATAACAATTTTTAAAATACAGCAAAAGAGAAAAATCACCTTGCAAAAAGTCAGGTTTTACTAAAAATACCATGCAAGATATGATGGCAAGATAAAGGAAAATCTACTAAATATCAAAAATCATGTCAATAGGGTTTCAACACAATAAACTAGGTTTATGGAGCTACAAGTATAAAAAAGAAAAATTCTTTAGTGTAGAGGCTCTTCCCAAAAGGCACAAAGAGGATTACAGATTTGGTAGAGATATGAAACAAGCAGGAATTAAATATTACCTTTAAAAATCACTGGACAATTCTAAGAATAACAATGAAGTAGCAAGGGAACCTTTAAAATACAATTTATCAGGGATTAGAAACATTCAAAATGCTTATTTTATTATGTCGCAATGATTAAAACTAAGTCATTCAATCTGAGGGGAGCAAAATTAGAAAGAATAAATTTTTTAAGAAAAGAAAACTTTCCTTAAACTCACGTTGTGTCACTAATAATTACATAGCATTTAACAAATAATAATTGGTAAAAACATATAGTAAATGCCATAACGTTGTACCAATTTAATTTCTAAACATGGCTGATTAAATAAGAGGGAAATGACCACTTTTGTCAAATGTGTCCTTTGATAGTAATGTGATATAAAATTTAGGAGTTCACCAGAGAAACAGCCCTATCTCTCTACTGGAAGATCCCTTTCCTGGAAGATCTCATCCTAAATGTCTGAAAATCTAACTGCTCTGAAGACCCATAGCACTAGGTAAAACCCACTGGTTAAAAACAGAAAGAAAGAGAGAAAGAGAGAAAGAGAGAAAGAGAGAAAGAGAGAAAGAGAGAAAGAAAGAAAGAAAGAAAGAAAGAAAGAAAGAAAGAAAGAAAGAAAGGAGGGAAGGAGGGAAGGAGGGAAGGAGGGAAGGAGGGAAGGAAGGAAGGGCATACAGCATCCTTTAAGTAACTTTTCTGAGACTTGCCCTGCAGCCCCAAAATCTCCCTCTGCTTCAATACTATCAATACTATCCAAATATATCTAACACAGACACTCCTTTGATAAACCTATGGTAAGTTGGAAATATCATAAGTTGAAAATGCATTTATTTTATTTTCATTTTTATATATTTCTGAGATAGGATCTCACTCTTTCACCCAGACTGGAGTGCAGTGGTGTCATCTTGCCTCACTGCAGCCTCTGCCTCCCTTGCTCAATCGATCCTCCTGCCTCAGCCTCCCGAGTAGCCACTGCACCTGGCTAATTTTTGTAGAGACTGGGTTTCATCATGCTGCACAGGCTGGTCTCAATCCCCTAGGCTCAAGTCATCCTCCCGCCTTGGCCCCGCAAAGTGCTGGGATTATAGGCGTGAGCCACCACATCCTGCTGAAAATGCATTTAATACATCTAACCTATTAAACATCATAGCTTAGCCTAGCCTGCTTCAAAGGTGCTCACAACACTTACATTAGCCTATAGTTGGACAAAATCATCCAACACAAGGGCTATTTTATTATGAAGTGTTTAATATCTCATGTAATTTATTGAATACCATACTGAAAATGAAATACAGAATGGGTGTGTGGGTATCCGTAGTATAGTTTCCACTAACTGTGCATTCCTTTTGCACTATTGTAAAGTTCAAAAATCATAAGTTGAACAATTTTTAAGTTGGGACCATCTGTACTTGACCAGCAGTATTGCAAACTGTGAAGCACATGTTTTCATGTTTTACTGTTTTCACATTAAAGAGAACTGTAGGGATGGTGGTATTTATCTCCTACAATTCCAGCTTGTACCAAATGATTGTCTTATTTTATTTGCAGGTTATTAATCTGCCCGTTTTTTCAACTCAGAGCATTTTGTACTTAGAGTAAATATTATAGGGCCTATAACTTTTCATTCTTGAGGGAATTTTTAAAAAATGTTTCATTTCATTGCCTCAATATCTTTTAAATCTTCAAACATCACTCACAGTGCTTGCAGTTCATATTCTGAATAGGATTTTTTTTAAAAGCAAAACTTAGAGCCTGCCATATTTATTTGGTATTTTTTCAATTACATATTTTAAAATAAAATTTAAATTTCAAATGTGGAATGATTGGAACTTATTGTCAAATGGAATTTATTTACCTCTGAAACCATTTCTTTTCTTTCTAAAAAAAGTTTGTATATGTTTATTGAATTTATAGATGGAGTCCCACTCTGTTGCCCAGATGGGAGTACAGTGGCACTATCATAGCTCACTACAGTCTTGAACTCCTGAATTCAAGGGATCCTTTACTTTAGCCTCCTGAGTATCTGGGATTACAGGCACATGACACTATACTCAGCTATTTATTTATTTATTGAGAAGAGGTGTCTCTATATCGCCAAGGGTGGTCTTGAACTTCTGGCCTCAAGTGATCCTCCTGTCTCAGCCTCACGAGTCACTGGTATTACAGGCATGAGCCACTATGCCCACCCCACTTCTTTAGCATCAGTTTATTTTAAAAATAAGAATTCAAATATAAAAATTATGTTGCACAAAGGTTAATTCAACTCTATCTTTTAAAAAGTTCCCTTGGAAATTAGCGAAAAGGAAAGTCATAGCTTCTAATTTATCTATTAGTCAATTGCAGTATATTTTCTAGTGAACACATATTTCAATCTCAGATCATGATGAACAAACAGAGAATTATGAATGAATTAATGAAAAGAATGCACTAAAGAAAAAGTTGTACTTATTGAACACTGAATTTTATACGAAAACTTCAGCCAGGATGGTACCCAGATTGCTTTTAACATATTAGAGGACATTTGGCTCTGTTAGAAGTGATGTATCCTCTGGTGGTGTTAGAACTACATCCAATAATGACTTGTTTGTTATGGTTCAAAAGAAACAGTAGAGTGCTTTTGATTGTGCTTTCATAAATTTATTTTGGGCTTACTTCTAGTTGCACTGCCTTAAATTTTATTTAGATCATCACAGACCTTATATATCTTAAATTAAATTATTTTACTTCTAAATATCACCCATGCCTTTTTACTCTGTAAGGTGTTACTAAAACTGCAAACTAGTCACTTAGGAGGAGTAGGATGACTTCATTTAATTCTGTTGAGATCCATGCTTTCTAAACTCCTTTTACATTTTTTTTTCCCTCAAATTTTGTTGGTTTATGTTTACAAAGAATTCCTCTCGATTCTCATTTCTAAAACTAATAAAGCTAATTCACAAACACTAGAAATACTTGGGTGACTGATGGAGTTTAATTATACCAAAGGAGCAAAAAAAACCCACCTGAAGCAACAGTGGTTGATAACTGGTGAAGAACAGTGCTAGCTGGAGCAGGCAGAGTCTGGGACTTGCTGATTCAGCCGTGTGAGGAACAGCAGGCATGCTAAGCAGGGAGAAGGAGCACAGCTGCAAAGAGCAATGGTGCTGACAACGGATGCTTTCAGGGTCTGTGCTGTGTAGAGGAAAAGTTGCTGGCAGTCCAGGAAACCCTTGTTCCCACACGGCAGCAATTCCAATCTTCAGGATTATTTCTTGATTAAAATATAAAGCAGTGAAAAGGTAAAAGACATGCAAATTTATTTTTATTTACTGTCTAGTCAATAATAGCTTTTTACCCTGGAGAAAATAAATGTTGACTTTTTTTCTTTGTTTTTAAAGAAAATGGGGAGACAGCACCTTCTACACTGATCACTTTTAGATCCGTATTTTGTGATATTCATCAATGTACCCTCATCAGAGCATCTGCTACTCTGTGGAAAGTTATAAATAGAGTAGTCAATTTCCAGTACAAATATTGCAGGCCATTCTAAGGCGATTTTTTTTTTTTTTTTCAGATGGAGTCTCACTCTGTCGCCCAGGCTGGAGTGCAGTGGTATGATCTTGGCTCACTGCAGCCTCCACCTCCTGGGTTCAAGCAATTCTCCTGTCTCAGCCTCCCAAGAAGCTGGAATAACAGGTGCCTGCCACCATGCCCGGCTAATGTTTGTATTTTTAGTAGAGATAGGGTTTCACCATGTTGGCCAGGCTGGTCTTGAACTCCTGACCACAGGCTATCCACCTGCCTTGGCCTCCCAAAGTGCTGAGATTACAGGCATGAGCCACCTCGCCCGGCCTCTAAGGTGATCTTATCCTATAAACTAATCTCCAGCATTTAACAAAATAGAACAATACTGGTGTATTAGTTCATTCTCATGTTGCTATAAAGAACTGCATGAGACTGGATAATTTATAAAGAAAAAGGTTTAATTGACTCAGTTCAGTAGGGCTGGGAGGCCTCGGGAAACTTACAATCATGGCGGAAGAGGAAGCAAACATACTTCACATGACAGCAGGAAGGAGAAAAATGAGAGCTGAGCCAAGGGGGAAGCCCCTTATAAAACCATCAGATCTCAGGAGAACTTACTCATTATCACAAGAATAGTATGGAGAAACTGCCCTCATGATTCAATTACCTCCCATGAGGTCCCTCTCCCAACACGTGGGGATTACAATTCAGATTACAATTCAAGATGAGATTTGGGTGGGGGCACAGAGCCAGATTATATCAACTGGCAAAGTATGGCCTCCAAAATAAAATTCCTAAACTTTAACCATGTCCCATTATTTCCATTTTCTTATATTTTCATATTCTTATTTAAACATCAACTCAAATGGTTCTTCCTCCTTGTAGTCCTCTCTAAATTCCCAAGTCAGCATTATTGCTATCCCCGAAGTGTTCCTGAAGCTTAGTTTGCATTTCTATTATAATATTTATTTAATTCTGTCTGTATTATATTATGAAAAATCGACTCTTACAAAAGGAACAAATTACTGGTCTTTGTCAATACCTAAGGTCATTTTCACGCTTGTCTAACTCAAGGGTGTTTTCTCAGGATCTGATTTTATTTATCACCTTTGCTCTATATCTGTACTCAACAAAGGCGTGTTGGTAATAAATTGTTTTAGCAACCATTATGTGGTAGTAAAATGAAGGATTGATTTCTTTAAAGCCATAATTATTTATTTATAAACAGTTTAGAGGTTAAACTTTACTCAAACAAACAAAAAACCAGGTGACATTCTGGGGTGTGAGGGGCTGAGTCTCTCCTAGGTGTGGGTAACACCAGGCACTGGCTGCACAAGGCCAAAGAGGTTACATGGCGGCTCTCTAGAAACCCGACCGCACAGAGCTGCTACATTCCCTGTAGAGCATTCACTTCTTCCAAATCCAGTTTTATATGTGGAACCTCATCACCTGGTTCCTTTTTCAAGGTCCCCCTGGGAAGGCAACCATGATAGGCAGAGGGCCACATTCCTCTGGGAATTCCACAATGTGGAAGCCCTTCTTACCTGCCAGCTGTTGATGGGTTTCCTAAGAACCCATGGAAGAGGCCCCAGGTGAGGGGGAGCATACTGATGGACCCAGAGACCTTGGCATACATGTCTTTGATGCCAGTGAGCTGGCATATGGTGATGATGGCCCTGTGGCAGCAGACATCATAACATCTGGATTGTTTCTTCATCTTGATATGTCTCCTTTTAAATCTTAATGAAATATCATGGAATACTGTATGGTCTTCATATCGTTCTATATAACACAAATAGTGAATTGCTCTATTCTTTGCTTTTCTGAAAGCATCTATCCATTTAGTGGCTTTCCCAACAGCAAAACTTGAAGCTCCTTGTCCATTCCCCACAGCATCCAGGACACTTACCAATCTCTTTCTTCCCTCTTTTGCTGTCCTATTGAAAACATTTCCTACCTCAAGTATCCTGCCATCATAATTATAATATTTTTCTGTGTTGGGACCAGGGTCGGGGGGCTAAGACTGATGCCTCCGCACAAGTTTCCACTGCATCCTTGCTCTCATTTAATCTTCATCTTCCTCTTCCAGTCACATTCTTCTCTCTGCTGGGTCATGTTGGCCTCCTCCTTCTGTTCTTCCTTACTTTTTTGGGCAACGATCTGTACTGCTCCATTTTTAATAAGAGGGACATTCAGACCAGGCCACAGAAACCATAAAGCCCTTCACTAATGATCTGACCCCTGTTCAAATCCTTTCTTCTCTTCTTTTTAGTTCTGTTGCCTCTTCCTTTTCTTGCTCCAGCACCAGTCTCTGCTAAAACACCTTTCCACAGCTCATGTGCAGTGGAATTTCCTAGACAGTCACCTAAAAAGTGCAGCAACTACAATATCAATATCAAATTCCTGAGGAACTGAATTGAAAACTCAAATAAAACTGGTCAGCAAACAATTATCTGCTCTGTTACGAACAAAAGAAAGAAAGAAAAAAGACTGTGATAAAAGACAGCACTTCCAAATCTTCTCATCAGTGTATAATGTTAGTAAAACCACGAAAGCTGATTGTTCATGTTGGAAGTAAGTCTCTAATCCTTGGAGGCAGCACTGACCCAGAAAGACATTTTTGAGAAGATAGCGAGAGAATAAGAAGAAAGAAAAACTTTTGATATTGTTCCAATTGGTGCAGATATTGACTAAAAGGAAGGTTCTTATTTGTTTTGAAAATACATTTCTAATGCATATCACCATGAATATTATAGATAATAGTTTTATATTTTGGCAGCAATGGCGTCATCTGGAAATGATGGCGCTCCATAGTCAAGTAATCTGTATGTGATTACAACTAAGTGATTTGCAGAAGTACCATCGTGACAGCTATCACATCCCTATGCATCTTATTATTCTTTCTTCAAATGTTTATTGGTTCCCTTGTATCTAAAAACTGAGGGCACAGGGTGCAAACAGACTGATAAATATATATGCTCCTAGGAGAAGTTGCAGATGTAATCGATTTTGCTTCTAGAGATAGAGGAAAGGCTGGGAAAAGTAGGAGCAGCCTAATCTAGTTTCACGAAAGATTACAGTTTAATGAATAGGTGGAGATGGGTGGGGAATGAGAGATTTTCCATACAGAAGAATGAGTGCAAAGGACTGAGGAATGTAAACATCGGTAAGGTCAGACCTACTGAATTTGCTGAAGATCAATGGTGGGAATTGCAGCTCGGATAAGTATGAAGATGTATCCAAATGTGGAGGGCCTTGTATTTGAAGCTAAGCAATGGGACTTTAACCTGCTGGCTGGTGTATCTCTTTAGTGGGTATAAGAATGAACTAAAGCTTGTTAAAATGCCCAATTCTGAAAAATTCTCATTCAGTAGGTCTAGGATGAGGTTCAGAAAATCATTTTTAGCAAAAATGCTGGGTGACATTTTTTAAGATAGTCTTTGTTCAAAAATTAGCTGGGCGTGGTGGCCGGCGCCTGCAGTTCCAGCTACTCAGGAGACTGAGGCAGGAGAATGGCATGAATCTGGGAGGCGGAGCTTGCAGTGAGCCGAGATCACTCCACTGCACTCCAGCCTGGGCGCAAAACAAAAACAAACAAACAAGCAAACAAACACACAAAAAGATAGTCTGTTCGTACCTTAAGGAAACAGCAATTGTGGGATGTTGAGGCATTCTAACCAGAAGCACAACACTCTGCAAGATCATTTGGGGTGAGGAAAAGAAGGAAATTGGAAACACTTGTTTTGATTTGAAAGAACAGTTTTTTTGTAAAACCCACGGTCTGGGATGAAGGAGACCTGGATTCCTGCTTTGCCTCCTTCACTGATGAGTTCTGTTTCTTAAGAGCTGTTGTCCAACTTATTTGGCTCTCATTTGCACCTTCTTTCTAAGTAGATAAGTATTAAGGGTAAAGATGCTTTAAAAATATTTATGCTACTCAAATGGAGGCTTTATAAACAATGCAAATGTTACAGGCTGACCAGATCTAGGATGTAACCCAAATTAGAAAATACAAAGTATTAGTGGATGCCATGATTTGTGAGACAGCCACTGGAGTGTCCTTCATAGCAGAGCTTGATGTTTGGAATTTGAATATAGGTTCTCAGACCAAAAGAAGAAAGATATGGTTAGAACTTACCCTTGGTGTTCTCTCAATGACTTACTTACTATTACAAATGAAAAGAGTTAACGTGTACGTAAGAGCTCTTTGCCAGGAACTGTTAAAGCATTTTACATAAATTATCTCGTTTAATTATCCCATAGCCCTGTACATATAAATATATCTTAATTTTTTAGTTGAAAGTACCGGCATGAGAGATGCCAGTACTATCCCAAGGAAGCATTAGTAGTTAGAAACTAGAGCTGGGATTCAAACTGATGCTGTCCGACTCTAAAAGCAGCACTTTTAACAACACCTCGCTAAACTAGATGAGTCTACCTTAATTTGGACATACACAAAAAATAGATTTGTCATAGATCACAGACAGTCACTTAGATTTTGGTCTAATGTGTAATTCTCAGTTTCAATGATCTCTGCAAAGGTAATATTAGTAATTTGTAAGTTATGCAAATTGAAAATATCATCTATCTCTTGTACAAAAATAAAAGCTTTGTCAAATTTATATTCACACATGTTGAAACAATGCATTCAGAGAACAATGCATTCATTTTATGTGGGAATTTAAATAGGTCCATGTGGAATAAAGATTAGACCGGTGTTCTCATGCACAAATTACTAGAGTAACTGGACTAAAGTCAAGACACCTGATTTCTCACACTAGCTCTGCCACTAAACACCTGTTGTTGTTCTGAGGTAGCAAGTTATCCTTTCTTTTATTTTGCTTTTTTTTTTTTTAACTCCCTTGTAATATCACAGGACTAGACTAGGGAGCCTCCAATATCCCTTTCAGTTCTAAAATTTTATGCTTCGATAATTATGAATAAACATGTTGCCCATCCCTTGAGTTAAACATGAATGATGAATCATCTCAAGTCTGAAAAATATGGCTTTAATCTTATGTGACACCTCTGGCTCACGGTATCTCAGGAAAGCCCTACCAATCACATTTGGCTGCTTTGCTTATGTAGTTTATGACCAGAATTGGTTTGCTTTAGATAACACACTCTTGTGCTGTGCCACTGTTGCTAAGATACAGTTTTGTAAATAAATGTTATTTTAAACATACATCCTGGTGTAGGGAGAAAGAAATGTGGAAAGCAGTTGGCCAAAGATGTAAGCTAACTTTCGAGAGGACTGAGACAATGCTTTAGATAAACCTTTACAGGATCCACTTTTCACCTCATCCTAAAATTATTTTGCTTTACCCTGAAACTAGGTGAAGGGAGGTTAAACATTTGGGGGAAAGAGTGACCAAGTCTAAGGTTACTAACAACGATGAGTTGTTTTGTAACCCTAGTGATCTGTCCAGTTTGAAACGACACTGATACTGTTGCTGCAGGGCTCTGTGAGCATATATATTTTTTTTTCCTCAACATTTCTGTCACAACCTCTCCATTGAAAATAAATAAATGAGAGAAACAGAAAGAAAGAGAGATAATTTGATTGTTATCACTTACAATAGATTTTAAAAGTCCCCATTTTAGGAACCAGTATTGAAGGCTGAAGGGATTCCAACCGGGCGCCCCTGCTCCAAAGAACAGTTGGCATGCAGGCTGCCTAATAAAGACAACAAAGTAAGTCGTTCCCCATGTGCTGAGCTCTAAGGGGGGCAGAAAAGCCTGTCACTCCCTGATAACTCCTCCACCACTCCCTGAAAACCCACCATTAGACACCCACGTCTTAAAGCCCCCATGACTCCTTGCTTAGGAGCCACTGCTGAAATGTGAGCACCTCCAGAGGAAAGAGGAAGGCATAACCATGCTCCAGCTGACGTTTCAGACGGAGGTTTTCTGGGCAACTAGCTGTCAATAGAAGAGAAGGGTGGTGAGAGAAGAGAGGTCTGGAGGGTAGCTTGCTCGCCAGGCAAGGGAGAAAAAGAGCTGGAAGTGTACCGTGGGGTTCCAAAGTCATGTTTTGTCTGCCTCAACCATTTTGTCAAGGCCAGCCTAGCTGGCCTAATTCGTATTTGGTTTTGCAAATGAAGCCAGATCCATTTGCCTGTTTCATGTCGCTTTTATGACTCTAGACAAGATTCTTATTAGCCACATTCAATGACTGTACCTCTTTGCTTCATTTCCCAAAACCGAGCCAACTGTCCTATCTCTCAGCCTATGTATACTCAGGAAATAGAACTTAATTTTATGGTTATTAATTATAAGTCCTTAAGCATCTGATAAGCTTCTGTGAGGACACTTAAAGTGTTGCCCTTACTGCAAAAGCCTTGATATGTCTTTGTAACTCTGACTAATTCAGAAGGGCCACACTGAGAAAATGTTCGTCATCCGCTCACTCACTGACAGCAGCTCACTCTTCAGGAACTCTTCCACAAACAGCTCTTCTCCTTGCACTCCTGGGGGTCACTGCCTTCTATTCCATGTCCAACTTCTTCACCAGGCTTTAGGTGTCTGAGTCACAGGCTGGACTTCAACGTTTTAGTGTCACCTCCCCACCTTCCCCATCCCAGACATCCCCTGGTTTGGTCCCAGTCCGTCCCTTTTCTTCTTTCCCTTTCCACTGACTCAGGATCACTTTGTTTTCCTGTTTGTCTCCCTTCTCCAGGTTAGCAAAAGAGAACAGTAAAGAAATTACCCTGCTGGCAGATAAAAATTTAACTTGGAAATTACTGACATCTGGACTGCCTGGTTACTATAAGGACACACAAACCATGTACTTCGCCTGTATGTGTCCTGGGGAAAATGCTGAAAGAGAGTATTGGGTATAGGATTGAGATTGTTTTAGAGAAATGGAAGTAAAAACAAAACAAATGACCAGACTATGAGGAATAGAAAGCTTGCCAAAAAGAGACACTAAAAAAACAGGTGAACATAATAATGACAACAAACTCAGGAGTTCAAGGTGTACTGTCTTCAAATAGTCCTATAATTCTGAAGATTAGAGTACGCTATGTCTAGCCATTTCTTAGAATTTTCAATAATCCATATTTTATGGCTATGCAAATTTTAAAGACAATGGTTTGATGTCAGACAAATCTATGGTGGAAATGTTGCTCCATAATTTACTAGTTTTTGTGATTTGGGGATTTTGAGCTCTCTGAACCTTATTTTCCTTATCAAGAAAATCAAAATCAACTTCAAATAGTTATTACGAAGAATGAAAGAAATGAGAATGCAGAGATTAGCACATGCCTGGCACCTAATGAGTAGGCAATAAAGGATAGCTGTTTTACGTGCAATGTAATTAAATGCATATTGAGCCCTTTAAGTGCCAGGCACCATCCTAGTCATTACATATGTATTGCCTCATTTAATATTCATATTACCTTATGAGGTAGAGACAATCATTTGTACATTTCTTTTTCAGATGAGATGGTGGAGAAATATAAAGTTAAGTCATTCACCCAAGGTTACACAGATGGTAAGTGGGAGAACTGGGATTTAAGCCCAGGCAATGGGCTCAAGAACCCACACTCTTAACTACTATTCTTTAAATAAATATGATTGCAAAATCTTAGAAATGAAAGACACTGGAAATAGTTCAGTACAACCGATCATTTACAGATGAGGGACATGGGCTTCAGAGAGTGAGTCTGAGTCATTAGTGAGTGGCAGACCCAGGAGGAGCCACTCTCCTGTCTCTTGTGTCCTTGCCTGTGGCCTCCCTCTGCACTGAGAGAGCTTTCCCCACACATGATAGACACTCATTGGGTTGTCCAAGCATTTTCAAGAGTGCGAACAAAAGAGTATTTATTTTAAGAAAAGGTTTTCATATGATTTAGATAGTTTATATAAACTGATTAAATAAACCTGACCTGTGGGAATTTCATCTGTAGCATTAGGGAAAAAAAAAAAAAAAAATCAACAAAACAGAAGGAAATGGAGGAGAGGAAGTTAACAGAATTCAAGCTAATTTTGATTTTTCACCATGTCTCCAAATATGGGAAGGTATGGCCATTGGATTTTCATCCTCAGTCTATCACTTACTAGGACTTCATCTATATAAAGACAAAAGAGAGGGTACAGGAATGTTTACATTTTGGGACTCATTTTACCTACATGTAATTTGGGGGATGTGTGTTCAGTTCCCTTAGTTAGTCTCCAGTTGGCTATGTAATAAGACTGCAAGGGGTCTTTTATAAGAGTAGCTCTGAACCGTTCACATTGTGTAATTTATTCTTGATAACAATCCTGTGAGAGATGCAGTGGAGATTAAATTATCTCCTTTTGTTGGAGAGGAAAGTGAGGCTCAGAAAGGGTAAGTGGTATACATGCCAAGTCCCTAAATTGACATTTTCATCTCATACTTTTGGAGGATAGTTTCACTGATCACAACCGCTTTCTCTTTCTCTCAAGCATAGTGGCCTATGCCCCAGGAATGTAGCATAATATCTATTTACATCTATCTCTACATAGGCAGGTGTAGATTAAATTGCTATACAATTGTCACAGCATTTGTCTCCATCTTAATTATAATAAAGATGGAAAACTAATAAAGATGAGAGATTTTTTTCTTCTAAAAAAGACTTTTAAAGTTATGGAATTAGAACATATAGTTACTGTAGACCCAATCACCACAAGTGCTAGCAATTGTCCATGTATATACAGAGACTTAAAGGCAAATTGAGAGGCAAGCAGTTAATTATTTAAATGCTGTAGAGCTATGTAGCAGCCCAGTGACAAAGGTTAAAAGGAAAGTTTTCAATCACAACTTTATTATGTATGTATACACCATAAGCTACACTTAGACATAATCCACCTTCAGACCTCTGAGCAGCAAGTTATATGGGGAAGGAAGGAAGACACAAGTTTGAATGATATCAGCCCAGCAAGCTAGACAGATTCTCTTGGTAAAGTATCATAGATTCAAATTTCAGATCAGTCTTTCTTTTCCTCCAGAGTTCTGAACAATTTTTGACAGAATTGCCCTATTTACTAGTTGCTTAGTTACAGGTAAATAGTTGCTATCTGAGACATCGAGTAACATTCAAGATTGTTTGGGACCCTTAAAATAGTCTTGTTTTAGTATGACAAATTATTTAATTATTATTATTATAATTATTAAAATTATATAGTATGTATTATTATTATATCATTATATATAATTAATAATTATTTAATTTTTATGGCATTTGCATTAGTTAGGTTACAGGCTACATTGTTTTACTATGAATACGTTAAAATGCTTAAAACATTTTCTTATGTCACAGATACTATGGGTCAGGAATTCAGGTGGGAGACAGAGGGGATAACTTACCTTGTTTCAAGATCTCTGGGGCCTCAGTTGAGAAAGCTTGTATGTCTGAGGGTGAGTCAAATGTTGTGGGGCAACCTGGAGGTTTCTCTACTGACATAGTTGTACAGTCTGAGAGGACAGAGGCTTGGTTCAGTTGGAATTGTCAACTAAGCATCTTTATGTGGCCTTGGACATAACACAACAGGGCAGCTGAGTTCCAGTGGGGAGCATCGTGGGGATGAGCATTCTGAGAAAACCAAGTAGAAGTCACAAGGCCTCTTCCGGCCAAGCTATGAAAGTCACATAGCATCACTCTGCTATCCTCCGTTGTATAAGAAGTCACAAAGCTTTTGAAAAAAGAAGACATAGACTACATAGACTTCACCTTTTGATTCCACGTTTTCAAACTTTCACAGGGTCGTTAAACAAATAAACACTTCAGTGGTGAGCATTCCAGGCCTGTGAGTGGTCTTCTATCTTCATCCTATGGTTTCTTCCACTGTCAGTATTTTTCAGGCATCAGAAAGCGGAGAGTGCAGAGTAAGCATCCATAAAGAGATGACCAGGAAACTGCATACTTCAGATTCTTTCATACTTCATCAGCTTGAATTTAGTCCACATGGGCTCACATCACTAGGAAAGTGCCTAGGAGAATAGTATGTAGCCTGCAGGGAGTAAAGGTGTACATGTTCCCTTCTGTTACTAAAAGTAAGAAGGAGAGAAGAAATACTGGAAGCAGGAAGCCTCCATCTGCCCCTCTGACTTCTCTCTTCTCCCGAATTCCACACACACACACGCACCATTTTTTTCTATGTATACAACACACTCTCCCTTTCCCACCAGCAGAGACAACTCAAAATTTCATCCTGTTTCTCCATGCAGCACAAAGTCAGAATTTCTGAGTGATATTCCATCGTCTTCATCAGATCTGGCTCTGGCTTCTTTTATCTGGCAGACTACAAACAAAAACCAAGCAAAATGTGCTGATGGCAGAGCCTCATATTTGGCTCTAGGCGACTCACTTGTGGCTATTATAGACCCTTACATGACTCCAGGTAGGTTTAGGGAAAGGGTCACTGGAATTAGGTTTTATATGGGAACTCTTGATTCACGAATACATTTCTAAATATTTTTTCAGTGTTGTTTCAGTTTTTGAAATGACAACCACTTCTGGCTATTACACAATAGAGAAATAAACTACATTTTAAAAATCCAATACTGTTGTATGGGTGTTTTAGTTTTTTCTTTTTCTTTTGGTTTCTGTTACAGCAGCTTAGCTTTTACCCAAATCAATACAGTATGTATCACAAAATTACTTGAATTTTCTACATGTATTTTAGTTTTAAATTTGAAGATGACTTCTTAAACAAGAATATATATTTGAGCAATTTAGGATTCAGTGAAGCAGAGTCTATTTTGCTTATTCTCACTTATCTTGTTCAATGATCTCAACAGACGCTACAATACAAGCACAAAGAGAAGAGCAGATGGCCTGGAAAAAGAATCAAAGCAAATTTGGCATTCATTGTTACTGTAATTGCCACTTCTTTTTCTTTAAAATGAGAAAGATTATTATAGTTAAGTTTTGGAAATTTTCCTACAGACCCAGTGAAATCCAGGGGTGTTCCAAGACAGAGATTAGAAGAAAATCCTCTCGTCCTTGCCCACTCTTTGTCCCACTAACTAATGAAGCCACCTGAAATTGCCTGTGGAATAATTAGGTGAGGACTTTGTATTCATGAACTAGCTTCTACAGCCTTTAATCCACCCCTGACTCTCTAGGAACAATCCAGACATTGGCAACATGTGACTGGCTTAGGTTTATTTTTTGAAAGTATTTAAGAATTTTTTTTTTTGATTCTTTCTTTCTAAAATCTTCTTAGGTTTATTTTAAATTCTAGGATCAGAATGATATAGTAATACCTCAGTTAGCCGTATTATCTGGGTAAAGGATAGTCCTGTTAACTGGAGGTGTTTTTGTTTTGTTTGTTTGTTTGTTTGTTTCTTTTTGAGGCAGAGTCTCGCTCTGTCACTCAGACTGGAGTGCAGTGGGATGATCTCAGCTCCCTGCAACCTCCGCCTCCCAGGTTTAGGCAATTCTCCTGCCTCAGCCTCCTGAGTAGCTGGGATTACAGGCGTGTCCCTCATCGCCCAGCTGATTTTTTTATTTTTAGTAGAGATGGAGTTTCAACATGTTGGCCAGGCTGGTCTCAAACTCCTGACCTCAAGTGATCTGTCCACCTCAGCCTCCCAAAGTGCTGAGATTACAGGTGTGAGCCACCACACCCAGCCTGGAGTTTAATAAAATGAAACAGGTTATTTTCATTTCAAAAAGTGTCACTGAAAAAATGTTTAGAAATTCATTAGTGAATCAAGGGTTCCCGTATGAAACCTAATTTCAGTAGCTTGCCGTGGGTAAGCTTTCTGTCTCTACTGATGCCTTTTGGTGGCATAGGCATCTTTGTTCTGAGCAAGATGCTATTAATGCTGAGAGTACTAATGCTCAATTTTCCCCACTTCTACAGGACTGTCATTAAAACCAACCTAGACTAGCCTTACCCTAAACCTACCTAGAGTAGTATATGGGTCTGTCGCTAGCGTGGTTACGTAAAGCGCCAAGGTTTCTCATGATAAGCAATTTATTCTAAGAAAAAAAAAAAGGGTATCAAGAAGCATAGTTCAAGTTCTGAAAAGAAGGGTGTTTCTAAACACAGTTCTCAGATTGTCCTTTAATTTGGTCTCCATGAACACACACATGAGTCCACAACAAGGCGATTGCAATAAAAATAGGAGAAGAAAGAAAGAAAGAAGACCTGGACAGTGTGGAGCACGTGTTTGGATTTCAAACGTGAGACGATGCCAACACCACAGACATTAGCACCCTTCACACTGGCCACCTGCAGCTGCTGCCTGGGCATCAGTGGACATTAGTGTCAGGTTTAGAGGATTTGTGACTAAAAATATTAGGAGCATTTTCTCACATGGAAATTTAAAAAATAGTAATTCCAAACTGCTAAATACATGTAAGTAAATTTAAATAGAAATTCTGATTTTTGCCATAAAAACTATAATCATATTTTTAAAATAATTAGCATCAAATTATTTACAGAAATTTTTCTGATGCCTATTTTTTTTAGTTTCCTAAGCATGTGTTTTCCTTCCTATTTGCTAGTCTAGGTTGGCTTTAATGACAGTCCTGTAGAAGCAGGGAAAGTTGAGCATTAGTACTCACAGCATTAATAGCATCTTGCTCAGAACAAAGATGCCTATACCACCAAAAGGCATCAATAGAGACAGAAAGCTTAGACAGGGCAAGCTACAGCAGGAGAAGAGAAGCTTAGCAGGCACCACAGGTCGTCAGGAGTACTAGTTTATCTAGCATGCTTGGGAACCTCTCTGCAGTCTATAAGAACTATTCAGGAGGATTTTGTGAGGAGTCTAGAGTTTCTGTAGAGCAGTTGAGAAAAGAGAGAAAAATGGATTTTTAAATAAGAATTGTGAGTCTATTTTTACTTTCAGGTTGCTGTGATTGGGGGGCATCTATATAAATCTGCATAAGATATGTGTGTGCAATAGAAGATAAAGTATGTATTGCAAATAATTGAGCCCTGGTGATTGAAAATCTTGAGATATCGTAATCAGAAACCTTTGAACATTGCTTGTATTATAAATTAGCCTCAATGTATAAAAAGAATGCAGAGGTGATTGTATTTAATGTGCAACCTGCCATAATGTTCTGAAAGCTATTTTCTCTTATATTCAATTTTCCATCATTGTGTTTTTGTCCTTGTTGTTTAAGGCTGCCAAGAATATTTCTGGTTAACATTTCAATTCAGTTCAATAAGCATGCATTAAGCACGTACAATGTGTCAGTCAAAATTCAAGGTTTTGGTATGTAGATATGAATAACAAATAGTCTTTATGTTCTAAAGCCTCACAATGAAAAGATACACATAAAAAAAAGACTAGAGACAGTATAACTAAGTTTAGCATATATAAACTGAACAAGTTGAAGTAGCCACAATAAAGTAGCAGCAAATAGAAAGAATACTTACTTTACTTGAGAGATGTGGGGTTTCAATGAGAAACTATTTCTAAATGTAGGTATTGATTGATCTGTCCTGGGTGAAGAATAGAAGTCAGCCAGGCAATTAAGTAGGGGGTGGGATCCATGAGATTGTGAACAAAGTGATAAGGGTGTAAGAACATTTGGCCAATTGAGAAACTCAGTGTGCCTAGGTGTCATTGATGCGAAGGATGTGTGGACATTTTGGGAGGTAAGCTTGAAAGGGTAAGCAGGGAGTTTAAAATAATCCTGAACATATGAGAAGCTGCTCATATTAGTAGCATATTAGGATTTGTATGTGAGGTATTCCACCTTGCAGTTGTTTGGAAGGTAGATTTTAAATGATAACGAAGACACCATCACAGAAGTCTAATCAAGAAATGACAGGCAGGGCGCAGTGGCTCACGCCTGTAATCCCAGCATTTTGGGAGGCCGAGGCAGGCGGATCACGAGGTCAGGAGATCGAGAGCATCCTGGCTAACACAGTGAAACCCTGTCTCTACTAAAAATACAAAAAATTAGCCAGGCGTGGTGGCGGTGCCTGTAGTTCCAGCTACTCCGGAGGCTGAGTCAGGAGAATGGCGTGAACCCGGGAGGCGGAGCTTGCAGTGAGCCGAGATCACACCACTGTACTCCAGCCTGGGCGACAGAGCGAGACTCCGTCTCAAAACAAACAAGCAAACAAACAAAAAGAAATGACAAACCATTTCAAGTATGGCCTTGGCACTAAGGTAGAAAGAAAAGAAAGAATTAAAGTATTTCAGAGGTAATGTTTGGGGAAAAGGAGAAAGAAAAGTAATTCTCATTTTTTTTCCTGGCAAGTGATGGTTCTACCAAGGGAAAATAGAAAAGCTAAGTGGAAAAGCAGATTTGGGTTTGTATGCAGGGAAAGGCTGGTGGTGGCTGACATGGAAGGCAGATTTGCAAAGCTTGTGAGAAGTCTATGTGGAGATGTCAGAGTCATCAAGGAATGAGCATTTAAAGAGAACTCTAGGAAGGAGAGCGATGTGTTATTATTGATCTTATTGCATTTCATGTGGATCATCTTACATACTATGGTCTTCTGTTATCAAAATGTAAAATTTCCTTACTCCATGGTCTATTGAGTATGAAACACTATATCATGCTTTTGTAATATGCGTGAGAACTAAGTAAATGGTATCATAATGAAAAAGTTTGTTTTGGAAGTCAAAAATGAAAAGACAATGGCTGCTAATGGATTCTCCAATAGCCATATTTAAACGTACTATTTCCTTAAAAGTGATATTTTCAATTATTCTATGCAGTCTTTTCATTGCTGAAAAGCAATGTTGGATTGCGATTAAGGATATGTTTTCTAGAATGAGCTGTATGTTTTATTCTTAGTTCAGCCTCTTTCTAGTTGTGTGATCTTGAGCAATTCATGTAAGCTCTTTGTGGGTCAGCGACCTCGTATGCAAAATGATGTTAATTAGTGGATACACACAGGATTTTTGTAAGAATTAAATGAGATATTTCAGGTTAAACATTTAAAAGAGGTGTTGGCTTGTTCAAAGTGTTCAATAAGCATTATCTTAAATGATCAGTGGTTTTTGTTGTTATTCTGACGTGAACTCCCAGAATGATCTCAGAATTTTTTCTATCTACAGCAAGTGAACCGAAAGTTGGTACATGACCTAAGTAGAAACTGCATTCATTTCAAGAGAAGCTTATGGAAGATGAATATGTACCTTTTTTTTCTTCTGGATAAATACAGATCTTTTCCTGTGTTAAGAAAAGTAAAAAAGTATATTCAATATTTTTTAAAGTATATTAAGTTAGGGGGAAATTTAACTGTTTGGTATTACGTTGTACGTAATGCCAGCCTGTGATCTGAGTTTTTTCCTGCAATGTTGATGCAATTCTAGTCTCACCACACCACTTATGTGAAGGATAAAAGGGAGAGATCAGAAAATCTGAAAAAAGAAACATTTCTAACTTCAATGCAACTAATAAGCCTTAATTGCAAGAAACTGAGGAAGGCATTTGTTCTTTGGACTTTCTTGTGATGCATTCCTAAGCAGAGCAAATTAGCCTGGAGAGTCAGCTCACCATACGCAGGAGAGGATATGGGCAGAAACCTGCAGAGTAGAGGAAGGGAAGGGGAAATTCAGAAAATAAGAGGATTACATAACAAAAAACATGAAATCAAAAGTTTCAAGTCAAAAACAGAGAAATAAGGCCAGGCACGGTAGTGCATGCTGGAATCCCAGCACTTTGGGAGGCCGAGGCAGGAAGATCACTTGAGCCCAGGAGTTCAAGACCAGCCTGAGCAACATGGTGAAACCCCGTCTCTACAAAAAAAATTTTAAAAATCTAACAGGGCATGATGGCACTTGCCTGTAGTCCCAGCTGCTTGGGAGGCTGAGTTGGGAGGATCACTTGAGCATAGAAGTGCAAGGCTTCAGAGAGCCATGATCATGCCACTGCACTCCACCGTGGCTGACAGAGCAAGACCCATTCTCAAACAAACAAACAAATAAACAAACAAAAAGAGAAGAATAGTATCCCAACCCTTTCCCTCTCTTCACTTTCCAAAAATCCCTATTAGTGTATCTTGTGTTAAAAGAAAGAAATGAGAATTGTGAGAAAATAATTTAAGAGAAGTATCACTCCTGCTGTGTGATGCTCAGTGCAGCTTCTGGACAGTAAAAAAGACCCACTCCCTGTTAATATTTTTAGATATTTATGTGCCTTCTTCTGAATAGTCAACAATTCTTTCTTAAAGCTTTGTTTATGTCTTATAATTGTGTTGAAATAAGCACTGTTTAATATTACATATATATGTGTATATATACATACATATATATATATAAAAAATACAACAAAGCAGCCACTCACATCATTTTCCTTTCTACATACACATATAGTATGTGTTCAATAGATTTATACCTGATTGAAACTTTACTAGAAAGATATGAAAGATAAAAGTGACAAGGTACAATGTGAAAGGGCAAAAATATAAGAGGACTCTAAAGGCCCATTTCAATCTCTTTAATATAACTTTCTACATAATACAGAACAATCAGATACATATTTTAGAGAAAACAGCATACAAAGCAAGGAAAAGAAAACACCATATTGCACATTTTGCTCCCGGGAAACCACCCACACTCTTAGAATTAAAAATACGCCCTTAGGGCATTTTTGCCAAAAATAATTTATCTTTCTCCATGTTTACATGTTGAAAGAAATATTTCTACTATTTCCCTCTACTTTTGACTTTTGACACAAATTTATTATGCAACCTAACCTAATCTAGCCTCTGTTCTAATGCATTTTTTTTTTTTTTTGGTTGGCAAAATACAAACTTAATATTTATTGTCTGTGGTCTCACAGAAAATTGGTCTAAGTGGAGTCAGGGTGTGTTGGCTAAAGATAACATCCACACAGTGACAGCTTTGGCTGCCAGGTAGTTATGTCCTCAGGTTGACTAACATGTCCTTATTCTGATTCCACACTCCTCGGAGAGACCGTAGGATGGGAAGAGCTAAGGTCACGCTTTGGATCCATCCACTTACAGTCAGGGTTGGAGTTGGAGTGGGAAGCATAAGGGGACACACTCAGGACTTGGCAGCCTTCAGAAAGTGTGGCTATGAGCTGAGCCACACCTCCAGATTATCTACTACAAGCTCTAGCCAGGGTTTATTTATCAACAGGACAAAAAAGGATTCAGGGAAGGAAACTGTTTAAAGAGATATTGTTGGGATGTTATTTTTTAAAAGAGTCGTGGCATTGCTTTACAGGTTCAAGGACATGGTATTGGGACAGTGACAACACAGAAAATCCAAAGGTATCTTATCACAGCTACAGGCTAGATTATACTTTATCACAGGTCAAGGAAAGCCAGGCTTAGCTTGGATGATGTGAGTCCTCTCACAAGACTCCTGCAATATAAAACAGAAAACAATAGTTTTGAATAACTAGGTTCTTCTATCACATTTCACTGTGCTTTTCTGAGCATGACGTAGGCAAACGTGGCCAAAACAAGATACCACGATTACTCTTTTCTGTATCCAATCTTTCTCAGATAAGCAGCACTGGATAGAAGATGCTGCCAAAATTTTACATGCCTCCAAATGCTTCATTCTTACTAGCAGATCAATAGTAATGGTAGCACAAATTTAGTTTTTAATAGAAGTAATTACTGTAGTCTTAGTTGCAGTATTGTATTCTATTGAGTGATGATAACTATAGAAGAGAAGAAATGGAGTATTTTATGCTTAACTATTACTTTTAAATAAACATTCCCAGCATATAAAAATCTATAATAGTGTGAACAAGCTTACTCTAAAATTTATATAGAAAATTATAGGCCTAGAATAGATCATTCAATCTTGAAAAAGAAGAATAAAGTGGAGGAATCACTCTACTTTATATTAAACTTTAGTATATTACTACAACTTACTTTATGAATAGATTCATAAGCAATTCAGTAGAGGAAGGACAGTCTTTGAAAAAATGAGTGCTGGAACTATTGAACCTCCATAAGTAAAACAAAAACAAAACAAACATTGACCAAACCTCACACTTTAAACAAAACTAACTCCAAAATAGATCACAGAAATAAATGTAATACATGAAACTATAATTTTTTTAAAAGTTAGAAGAAATTCTTCAACTTGTTTTTTATCATTTAACAATTTTATTTTCTAACTGTGAAAATATATGGACATACAATTGGTTTTGTATGACTCTGGCATATTGACCTAGCAATATTTATCAATTTACTTATTAATTCTCCATGTAGATTCTTTGGAAATGTCTGTACGTAGCAATCATATGGTCTGTGAATAATGACAGTTTATTTATTTCAAATTTTCATGCCTTTTATTTCTTTTTGCTTTATCATCCTGGCTAAGATACTCAGTACATTGTTGAATGGAAGGGATGTTAGCTGACATCCTTATCTTATTTAAGATCTCAAAGTGCAAGATTTTAATATGTATTATTATTTTTTATTTATTTCAACAGATTTTTTGGGAACTAGTGATGTTTGGTTACATGAATAAGTTCTTTACTGGTGATTTCTGACATTTTTGTGTACTCATCACCTAAGCAGTGTACACTGTATCCAATGTTAGTCTTTTATCACTTATCCCCCTCTCACCCTTTCCCCTAAGTCCTCAAAGTCCATGGTATCATTCTTATGCCTTTGCATCCTCATAGCTTAGCTCCCACTGATGAAGAGATGATGTTTGGTTTTCCATTCCTGAGTTACTTCACTTAGAATAATGATCTCCAATTCCATTCAGGTTGCTGAAAATGCCGTTATTTCGTTCCTTTTTATGGCTGAGTAGTATTCCATACCACTCATTGATTGATGGGCATTTGAGCTGGTTTCATATTTTTTCAGTTGCAAATTGTGCTGCTATAAACATGCATGCGCAAGTTATCTATTTCGTATAATGACTTCTTTTCCTCTGGGCAAAAGGAGTAGGATCTAAAGATCTACCTTTAGCTCTTTAAGAAATCTCCACACTGTTTTCCATCGTGGTTCTACTAGTTTACATTCCCACCAACAGTGTAAAAGTGTTTCCTTTTCACCAAATCCACACCAACATCTATTAATTTTTGATTTTTTTATTAGGGCCATTTTTTCAGGAGTGAGGTGGTATCCCACTGTGATTCTGATTTGCATTTCCCTGATCATTAGTGATGTTGGGTGTTTTTTGATATGTTTACAGGCCATTTGTATATCTTCTTTGAAGATTGTCTATTCATGTTCTTAGCCCACTTTTTGATGGGATTGTTTGATGGGATTGTTTGATTTGTTTGAGTTCCTTGTGGATTCTGGATATCAATCCTTTGTCAGGTGTATAGATTGAGAAGATTTTCTCCCTCTCTGTGGACCGTCTGTTGACTCTGCTGATTATTTCTTTTGCTGTGCAGAAGCTTTTTAGTTGAATTGAGTTCCATCTATTTATCTTCGTTTTTGTTACATTTGCTTTTGGGTTCTTGGTCATGAAGTCTTTGCTAAGCCAATGTCTAGAAGGGTTTTTCCAAAGTTATCTTCTAGAATTTTTATGGTTTCAGCTCTTAGATTTAAGTTTCTGATCCATCTTAAACCAATTTTTGTATAAGGTGACAGATGAGGATCCAGTTTCATTCTTCTACATGTGGCTTGCCAATTGTCCCAGTGTCATTTGTTGAATAGGATGTCCTTTCCCCACTTTATATTTTTGTTTGCTTTATTGAAGATCAGTTGGCTGTAAGTGTTTGGCTTTATGTCTGGGTTCTCTGTTCTGTTCCATTGGTCTATATGCCTTTTTTTATACCAGTGCCATGCTGTTTTGCTGACTATGGCCTTAGAGTATAGTTTGAAGTCAGGTAATGTGATGCCTCCAGATTTGTTCTTTTTGCTTAATCTTGCTTTGAGGGCTCTTTTTTGGTTCCATATGAATTTTAGGATTTCTTTTTTCTTGTTCTGTGAAGAATGATGGTTGTATTTCGATGGGAATTGCATTGAAATTTGTAGATTGCTTTTGGCAGTATGATCATTTTTACAATACTGATTTTACCCATCCATGAGCATGGGATGTGTTTCCATTTGTTTGTATCATCTATGATTTCTTTCAGCAGTGTTTTGTAGTTTTCCTTGTGTAGGTCTTTCACCTCTTTGGTTAAGTATAGTCCTAATTTTTTTTTTTTTTTTGCAGCTACTGTAAAAGGAGTTGAATTCATGATTTGATTCTCAGCTTTGTTGCTATTCATGTATAGCAGGGCTACTTATTTGTGTACATTAATTTTGTATCCTTAAACTTTGCTGAATTCATTTACCAGTTCTAGGAACTTTTGGTTGAGTCTTTAGGGTTTTCTAGGTATACGATCATATCATCAGCAAACAGTGGTGGTTTGACTTCTTCTTTACTGATTTGGATGCCCTTTATTTCTTTCTCTTGTGTGACTGCTCTGGCTAGGACTTCCAATACCATGTTGAAGAGGAGTGATGAGCGTAGGCACCCTTATCTTGTTCTAGTTCACCGGGGAAATGCTTTCAACTTTTTCTCATTCAGTATAATGTTGTTGGCTGTGGGTTTGTCACAGATGGTTTTTATTACCTTAAGGCATATCCCTTCTATGTGGATTTTGCTGAGGATTTTAATCATGAAGGGATGCTGGATTTTGTCAAATACTTTTTATGTGTTTTGAGATGATCATGTGATTTTTATTTTTAATTCTGTTTATGTTGTATATCACATTTATTGACTTGTGTATGTTAAAGCATCCCTGCATCCCTGATATGAAACCCACTTGATCATGGTAGATTATCTTTTTAACATGTGGTTGGATTCGGTTAGCTAGTATTTTATTGAGGATTTTTGCATCTAGGTTAATCAGTGATATTGGTCTCTAGTTTTCTTTTTTTGTTATTTCCTTTCCTGGTTTTGACATTACGGTGATACTGGCTTCATTGAATGATTTAGGGAGTATTTTCTCTTTCTCTGTCTTTTGCAATAGTGTAACTAGGATTGGTACCAATTCTTCTTTGAATGTCTGATAGAATTCAGCTGTGAATCCGTCTGGTCCTGGACTTATTTTTGTTTGGTAACATTTTAATTACTATTTCAGTCTCACTACTTGTTATTGGTCGGTTCACAGTTTATTTCTTCCTGGTTTAATCTAGGAGGGTTGTATCTTTCCAGGAATTTACACATCTCCTCTAGGTTTTCTAGTTTATGTGCATAAAGATGTTGATAGTAGCCTTGAGTGATCTTTTGTATTTCTGTGGTAACAGTTGTAATATCTCCCATTTCATTTCCAATTGAGCTTATTTGGATCTTCTCTTTTTTTCTTGGTTAATCTTGCTAATGGTCTATCAATTTTGTTAATCTTTTCAAATAACCAGCTTTTTGTTTTATTTATCTTTTTCATATTTTTTGTTTCAGTTTCATTTAGTTCTGCTCTGATCTTGGCTATTTCTTTTTTTCTGCTGGGCTTGGGTTTGGTTTATTCTTGTTTCTTTAGCTTCTTGGGGTGTGACCTTAGATTGTCTATTTGTGCTCTTTCAGACTTTTAGATGTAGGTATTTAATGCTATGAAGTTGCTATTTATGTAGGTATTTAATGCTATGAGATTCTATTCTGCTGTATTTCGAGGATTTGTTTCAAAATTTAGAGCTTCTTGTAGCAGTTCTTGTAGTGCTCAGTATTTGTCTGAAAAAGACTATCTTTCCTTCATTTACGAACCTTAGTTTCACTGGATACAAAATTCTTGGCTGATATTTGTTTGACTTAAAGGCTACAGATAGGACCCCAATCCCTTTGTCTTTGCTGTGTCTCAGAGGTTTTGATAGGTTGTGTCACTATTATTGCTCAGTTGGAAGAATTTTAAAATTTCTATCCTGATTTCATTGTTCATCCAATGATTTTTTCAGGAGCAGTTTGTTTAATTTTGATGTATTTGCATGGTTTTGAAGGTTTCTTTTGGGGTTGATTTCCAATCTTATTCCACTGTGATCTGAGATAGTAGTTGATATAATTTTGATTTTCTTAAATTTGTTGAGACTTGTTCTGTGGCCTGTTATATATGTTCTGTATTGGAGAATGTTCCATGTGCTGATGAATAGAATGTATGTTTTGCATTTGCTGGGTAGAATGTTTTCCACATATCTATAAAGGGTGTAGTTTAAGTACATTGTTTCTTTGTTGACTTTCTGTCTTGATGATCTGTCTAGTGCTGTCAGTGGAGTACTGAAGTCCCCCACTATTGCTGTGTTGCCTATCTCATTTCTTGGGTGTTGCAGTAATTGTTATATAAATTTGGGAGCTCCAGTATTAGGCACTTATATGTTGAGGATTGTGATATTTTCCTATTGGACTAGTCCTTTTATCATTATATAATGTCCCTCTTTGTGTTTTTTAACAACTGTTGCTTTAAAGTTTGTTTTGTCTGATACAAGAATAGTTATTCCTGTTTGCTTTTGGTGTCCATTTGCATGGGATATATTTTTCTACCCCTTTACCTTAAGTTTATGTGAGTCCTTATGTATTAGGTGAATCTGTTGAAGACAGTGGATACTTGGTTAGTGAATTCTTATCCATTCTGCCATTCTGTATCTTTTAAGTGGAGCATTTAGGCCATTTACAGTCAGTGTTAGTATTCACATACTAACACTAACACTGATGTGAGGTACTATTCTATTTATCATGATATTTGTTGTCTGAATACCTTGGTTTTTTTAAATCATTGCATTATAGATTAAAATGTTGTTTTATAGATCCTGTGAGATTTATACTTTAAGGAGATTCTATTCTGGTATATTTCGAGGATTTGTTTCAAGATTTAGAGCTCCTTTTAGCAGTTCTTGTAGTGCAGGCTTGGTAGTAGTGAATTTTCTCAGTATTTGTCTGAAAAAGACTGTATCTTTCCTTCATTTATGAAACTTAGTTTCACTGGATACAAAATTCTTGGCTGAGATTTGTTTGGTTTAAAGGCTACAGACAGGACCCCAATCCCTTCTAGCTTGTGAGGTTTCTGCTGAGAAATATGTTGTTAAGCTGATAAGTTTTCCTTTATTGGTTACCTGATGCTTTTGCCTCACAGCTCTTAAGATTCTTTCCTTCATCTTGACTTTACATAACCTGATGGCTATGTGCCTAGATGATGATCTTTTTGCAATGTATTTCCCAGGTGTTCTTTGGGCTTCTTGCATTTGGATGTCTAGATTTCTAGCAAAGCTGAGGAAATTTTCCTTGTTATTTCCTCAAATATGTTTCCCAAACTTTTAGATTTCTCTTCGTCCTTGGAAACATCAATTATTCTTAGGTTTGATTGTTTAACATAATCCCAAACTGCTTGTAGGCTTTGTTAATTTTTTTAAATTCTATTTTCTTTGTCTTTGTCAAATTGGGTTAATTCAAAAGCCTTGTCTTCAAGTTCTGAAGTTCTTTCTTCTGCTTGTTTGATTCTATTGCTGAGACTTTCCAGTGCATTTTGCAATTCACTAAGAGTGTCCTTCATTTCCAGAAATTGTGATTATTTTTTATATGTGCTATCTATTTCACTGGAGATTTTTTCATTCATATACTGCATCACTTTTTTTATTTCTTTAAGTTGGACTTCACCTTTCTCTGGTGCCACCTTGATTGGCTTAATAGTTAACCTTCTGAATTGTTTTTCTGGAAATTCAGAAATTTAATCTTGGTTTGAATCCATTGCTTATGAGCTAGTGTGATCTTTTGGGGATGTTAAAGAATCTTGTTCTGTCATATTACCACAATTGTTTTTCTGGTTCCTTCTCATTTGGGTAGACAGGCAAAATTCTTCAAGCTTTAGGCAAAGGTTTCTTAGACTTCACACCAAAAAGCACAATCCATAAAAGGAAAAACTGATACATTCGACTTCATCAAAATGGAAAATTTGTACTCTGTCTGCAAAGGCATTCTTAAGAAGATGAAAAAACAGGTTACAGATTGGGAGAAAATATTTGCAGATCTGACAAAGGACTAGATTTCAGAATATATAAGGAACACTCAAAACTCAACAGTAAATAAACCAAGTAATCTAATTAGAAAGTGAGCAAAAGAGATGAACAGACATTTCACTTAAGAAGATATACACATGGCAAATAAGCCAACTTATGTGAAATGATTTTTAATTTCATTAGCCATTAAAGAAATGTAAACTAAATGTAAACATTAAGGAAATGTAAACTAAAACCACAATGGGTTATCTCTGCAAGTCTATCAGAATGACTAAAATAAAAAATAATGCCAACACCAAATGGTAGTAAGGTGAAAATGAATCATTTTACAGAGAAATAATCATATGTTTGGTCATACAAATGATCAATACAGGGAAAATGGGATCATTCATACAATGTTGGTGTGAATGTAACATGGTACAACCAAAATGACAGTTTGGCAGTTTCTTATAAAACTAAATATGCAATTACTATACTACTCACTAATTGCACTCTTGAGCATTTGCTCCAGAAAAAATATAATTTATGTTCACATGAAAAACTTATACACAAATGTTCATAGCAGCTTCGTCTATACTAACCCAAAGTAGGATACAATGCAGATATCCTAAAATAGGTGAACGGTTAAACAAACTGTGGCACATCCATATCAGAAAATGTTGCTTGATAATAAAAAAGAATGAAATATCAATACACACAACTCCCTGAATGAATCTCCAGGAAATTATGCCGAGTGAAAAAAAAGTCCAAACAGTTATATATTATATGCTTTCATTTCTATAATATTCTAGGAAATAAAAAAAATAGAAATGAAGACTAGGTTAGTGGTTGTCAGTGGCTAGGGATGGGGTAAGGGAGAGTGGGAGGGACATGGCTGAAGTTATAAAAAGGCTACACAAGATATGATTGTGTCATGGAACTGTCCTGTATCTTGACAGTGGCAATGGTCACAAGAATCTACACATGTGTTAAAATACACACACTGGTGAAGTGTGAATATGATTGATGGATTTTCAATGTCAACTTCCTGGTTGTGGTATTGTACTATAGTTATGGTAGATGTTACCGTAGGGGAAATTAGACAAAGGTTATGTGAGATATCTCTGTATCATTTCTTATAACTGCATATGAATCTCAATTATCTCAAAAAATCTTTTAAAAAAGAATAAAACACATTTCCTCAGGGGAACATCTATGGCAATGTTCTACCAAAAGAACACAGAAAGTACTTAAATTGCAGTTATACAATATAAGGTACATTTATATAATAACCAGTATACTTTGATAAACTGGGTGCCTTGTATCTAAAGTAAAAGAAAACTCTATTTTTGAAGATATGTAAGTTTTATTTTAATTAGTAATCTTCCTGGTCAAATAGTGAATTCTGTCTCCATCAGTCATTACCGCTTGTTCTTTCCACAATAAGTGGACAGAAAGTTTGGATACTAGTAGTCACTCAGAGATTCAGAACCTCACACCAAATAAGAGAGTTGGCAATGGAATTATTTGTTCATCGATGGACCTGCCTCTTCATGTGCCCAGGTTCTAACTGGTGATGGGCCAGATGGTTTGTAATTTTTACTTTTCTTTCAGATCCTGGAGCATTTTATTAAAAGTCTCCAAAGTTGGTGCATCTCACAAAGCTCATTCCTAATTATTAGAAAATTATTTTCATCTAGGATGGGGCAGGAGGGAGGAAACTGTCTTAAAACTTACAACTTTTTGTTTGAAAAGTGAATCAAGAATAATAAATGGAGATTTCAAAGCTCAAGGCAGATATTAATTTATTTAAATATTCTGTATTAGAAACTGAGGAAACTATGGGAATGAACACTCAAGGAATTGAAGTATTCCAGTGCGTGTTTGTGTCGGGAAAGCAGAGGAGACAGTGAAAGGAGTGACCAGATCATGTTGAGCATGAATTTATTCCAGAGCAATGCAATTATATTGCAGGGCTTTGATCAGGGATTTGCACTATTAAATTTGTATTTTAGTTGTACATATTTTTAAAAGATCACTTTGTCCAAAGTTTGGATAATGAATGGAAGAAAGCCAAGAGTGGATGTGGAGGTTTTTGCTGTAATCCTAGGAACAAAATGATGACAGAAATAAAGTGAGCTAGGCTTCTCTACAGTGCTTAAGAACTTAGAGGCATTAAACAATAATATAACTGAACTTCAGTGTTAATACTCAAATCAAAACAAACTTTTTTACTTCTTTTAAGATTTTTGCAGACTAATGTGGTGATCCTTTTGTTTGTCCCTGCTTTATAGAATTGTGCTTACACGGTGCATCTGGCTTTATTTTAAAGGCACTTAAAATAAGCAGTATTTCGCTTTTTATTTTTTACTTTGTAGAGATAGGGTCTCATGTTGCCCAGGCAGGTCTGGAGCTCCTGGCCTCAAGCAATCCTCCCACCTTGGCTTCTCACAATACTGGGATTACAGGCATAAACCACTGCACCCAGCCTGGGCAGTGTTTTAGAACATTATGCTAAAAAACAGTGTTTGTGAAATACTTTTGAAGCATGCAGATTTCATTTGTTACTCTAGGTAATCTTTATTTTATCCCTGACACCTGACCAAAAAAGAAATGTATGCCTGAACCGTAAGATTAAAAGCATTTGTAAAACTGTCCTCATTTACTTATGCTTTTGCTAATGTTCTATATTGAGGAACATGGTAAGAAACAATTTTATGAAGCTCATTGATGAACTTATTTTAAAGATGTTCCTGGAATTGTTGTTTCTTAAAATATGCAGCATCCTTCTTGAGGAGGATGTATTAGTCTGTTCTCACACTGCTATAAAGATACTACCCGAGACTGGGTAATTTATAAATAAACGAGGTTTAATTGACTCACAGTTCTACATGGCTGGTTAGGCTTCAGGAAACTTACAATCATGGCGGAAGGGGAAGAGACGCATCTTACATAGCAGCAGACTAGAGGGAGTCGTGCGTGACAGCTCCGGAAAAACTACCATTTACAAACCATCAGATCTCATGAGAATTCACTCGCTATCACAAGAACAGCATGAAGGAAACCACCCCCCATAATCCAATCACTTCCTTCCCTCCACACGTGGGAATTATAATTAGAGATGAGATTTTGGTGGGGACACAGCATCAAGCCATATCAGAGGACCTTGAGAGAAATTGTTCACTTTTCTTAGTACGATAAATGAATTTCTCCTAAAAAGTGGTTGCTTTTATTTTATAAACTCTAAATCATAATCTATTTTTACTGCTGGAGATTTTCATGTCTCTTCTATCAAATATACAGAAACTTAAGGAACAATTACAATAATTATACTACTTTCTACTAAGGAAGTGAGCTTGAGTCTGTTTGGGCAGGGATTCCTGAGTCCTGTGTGCCCAGAAAGTAGTACAAAAGAAGGGACATGAGCAGGGTGTGGTGGCTCATGCCTGTAATCCCAGCACTTTGGGAGGCCAAGGTGGGAGGATTGCTTGAGCCCAGGAGTTCCAGACAAGCCTGGGTAACATAGAGACACCTCTTTTCTACAAAAAAATAAAAAAATAGTTGGATGTGGTGGTGCATGCCTGTAGTCCCAGTTATGTGGGAGGCTGAGGCAGGAGAATTGCTGGGGCTTGGGAATTCAAGGCTGCAGTGACCTATGATTGTGCCCTGCACTCCAGCCTGGGTGACAGAGGGAGACCTGATCTGTTAAAATAAAGAAAGGAATGAAAAGAAAGAAAAGAAGGGAAGGGGAGGGGAGGGGAGGGGAAGAGAGGGGAGGGGAGGAGAAGAGAAAGGAGGAGGAGAAGGAAGAGGAAAAGAAAGATAGAAAAGAAAGGCAGGCTTGGACTCCATGTGGGCATATTATTTCAGCCTTTGGACTCCTTGCAGCACGAGAGGAGCATGGCTAAAAGAGTTTCCTTTATCCAGGGAAAGGTCTGTTAGCAGCAATGTTCCAGCAGCTAAACGGAATGACTGCTCCAGTCTTGTAGGAGAGACCGTCTGACTGGCATACCAGAGCATGCACTACAGAAACAGATCAACACCAAAATTTCCAAAACATGTCATCAGTGACAGAGAAAACAGACTTTCTGGACTAATATCCACACCTATGAAAACCATGGCAAGATAACATTACTGGTTCAAATCCTTAGTGGAAAATAAACAATGCCTGAAAATCTACGGGACTTTGACAGACTTCCTAATAGAAATCTGAAGCACTTCACTTCTTTGTTTAGAAACTTATTACTTGGATCCATTGGTCTAGGTATTAGGAAAGTAATCTGGATGTAAGGTTAAAAGGCATGCCCTTTAAGAGGTCATTTGTGTTAGAAGTTTGGAACACAATTTATAAATCTCATAATAAGCTCAAGTGGATGCTGGTTTAAAAGGATGAGTGGGTGTATTTAATCCACTTAATGTGAAGGCTTAGCCTTAGGTGCATAAGGTAAGTTCGGTGAGAAGGAGAAAAATAGTCCCTCATGCGTGAAAAAGAATGAATATAGGCCAGGCATAGTGGCTTATGACTGGAGGCTGAGGCAGGAGAATCGCTTGAACACAGGAGGCGGAGGTTGCAGTGAGCCGAAATCGTGCCATTGCACTCCAGCCTGGGCATCAAGAGGAAGACTCCATCTTAAAATAAAAGAAGAATGAATATAAATGATGTGCAGTAGGTCTGTGTTCTGGAGGTGTTCTTTAGAAATGTAAACTAATTTGGGTAATGTCCTACTCCACCATATAATTCAGACAAAGCAGGAAAAGCTAAGGCCATGGATATTTCTACGTAGCCCCAGAAAAGAAAACTAGGGTCAAACAAACCAGCCTCCTTAAAATTTTGAAATAAGGCTGGGCGCGGTGGCTCACACTTGTAATTCCAGCACTTTGGGAGGCTGAGACGGGTGGATCATGCAGTCAGGAGATCAAGACCATCCTGGCTAACACAGTGAAACCCCATCTCTACTAAAAATACAAAAATAAAAATACAAAAGTAACTGGGCGTGGTGGTGGACGCCTGTAGTCCCAGCTACTTGGGAGTCTGAGGCAGGAGAATCTCTGGAACCCGGGAGGCGGAGGTTGCAGTGAGACGAGATCGCGCCACTGCATTCCAGCCTGGGCCATAGAGTGAGACTCCCTCTCAAGGGGAAAAAAAAAAAAATTGAAATTAGAGGCGCCCTTGAGATTTCTCATAAAAACCCAGGATTCTCCCTTGAAAAATACACAAGATGTTTATATGTACATTCAGGGACTGCTACCTCCCTGGAGCTATTTCCAGGAACTCTAACATTCCAAGGAGTCCAGTTTGGAGCTGGATCTGATCATCCATTATCTTTCATTTCGAGTATTACCATCATAATTCAAGCTAATCTTAAAACTCTCCTCATCAATATTATCCTCTCCTAATCTCTTCTGTTGTGTTTATACTTCCTGATGAACATGCCAGTATCCAGCTTAACGTTTTAAACACTTTTCCCTTTCCTACTTACTTAACAAAGTGCAAACTCCTTAGCCCATTGTCTTATCTCCCTATAAAGCCCACTTTCCTATCTGCTTTATATCTTGGATATACATAATAGAACTTCTCCATCTCCATGCTTGTACTTAAGTTATTTCTGCTTTCAAACCCTTCCTTTCCATTTCTGCCTATTGAGCTGAAGGCTCAATTCAAACACCCACTACTCTTTAAATTTGCCTTCATATCTTTTTCATCACTCTCTCTATGCTTCATGGATTGAGTTTATGTTTTTCACATAGTTTGTGGTATATATTTATTTATACTGTAGTCATTAATACACATGATTTATATCCTTTTAAGACAGGCCAGGCGTGGTGGTTCACACTTGTAATCCCAGCACTTTGGGAGGCCAAGGCAGGTGGATCATGAGGTCAACAGATCGGTACCATCCTGGCCAGTTTGGTGCAGCCCTGTCTCTAGTAAAAATACAAAAATTAGCTGGGCGTGGTGGTGCATGCCTATAACCCCAGCTATTTGGGAGGCTGAGGCAGGAGAATCGCTTGAACCTAGGAGGCAGAGGTTGCAGTGAGCCAAGATCGCACCACTGCACTCCAGCCTGGTGACAGAGCAAGACTCCATTAAAAAAAAAGAAGAAGAAGAAGAAAAGGAAGGAAGGAAGGAAGGAAGGAAGGAAGGAAGGAAGGAAGGAAGGAAGGAAGGAAGGAAGGAAGGAAGGAA
>NC_037672.1:160313504-160357186 GCF_003255815.1 Theropithecus gelada
GAAGGAAGGAAGGAAGGAAGGAAGGAAGGAAGGAAGGAAGGAAGGAAAGGAGGGAGGGAGGGGAAAGAAAGAAAAAAAAGATAGTCAATGCATTGTGTTTGGAATGTATTCTTGTGTATCTTTCTTACCCACATTTTATTTAATTAATAAAATTTGATTGATACCAATCATGTTCATGGTATAAAGTTATTAGCAAACTGTACATGGTCCTTGCTATCATAGAATGTACAGCTCAACAGACAATAAATTAGCAAATAAATAAATACAAAATGTAAAATGTCATGAAATAAAGAAACAGGTTAGTTAAAAAAAATAACAGAAGAAGAACCCACTTAGAATGATCAAGAAATATATCCCTAAGTAAGAGACGTTGAGCCAAGAGCTGCAGGATGAGAGGAAAGCTGCTATACAGAACTTAGAGAAGAACATTCCATACAGGAGGAACTGCATCAGCAGAAACCCTGAAATAAGTAAAGAAAACTCTCAAAATGTTCTAGGAATGTAATTAGGACCCAAGTGGCTAAAGCGTAGCCAGTGAGAGGATAAATTGTACCAGATATTGCAGAGATAAACAAGGGCCAGATTACTTGAGGTTTTACAGTCCATGAGAGGAATTTTTAATTTTACGCTACCTGTGGGGAGCCCAGGGAGACATAATTCAATTTGTAGGTAAAAGCTCAAGGAGGCTGCTATGTGGAGAATGAACTGAAGATGCCATATACAACAGAGAACCAGGAGAACTAGTTATAAAGCTAATGCTCCATGAAGTAGCAGAGATACAGCGGCAGCAATGAAGAAAGTGCAGAGTTTTCAGTGGAGGTAAAATTCACAGGGCATGCGAATGGATTTGAAGTGGGGAAGGAGAGAAAGAGGAGAACCCATTATGATTTCTAGAAGCTAGATGATTAGTGATTAACTCCAGTCTTCTGGAAGATAAATGGGCTTGAGGAATTAATAATTCTGTTCTTGGCTTTTAAAAAAGTCACCAGAAGTTTCTAAGAAGATTATGGCTTTAAGATGACTGTCGATGTACTCTGCCTACCTGGGTTCAGCTGCTAAGTGACAGCCTCACAGGGGCAGCTGCTAGAACCTTAGGACAGGAAGGCTGGAGAGTGAGAGTCTGTCCAGGCCCTGCTAAGATCCCAGTTGAGAGTGTTGGTACAGACTTGTTCCCCTCCAGATAGGACAAAATCCTTGAGTCTGGAAATTCTTGGAGAAGATCAAAATGCTGGGATAAAACTATGAACCAAAGCAAGGGGAAGATTTTTTTCTGAGGGTACCTGTGAGTCTCCCTGGCATCTGGGGAGAGAAGAAGAATGTTGGGCAGAGTCCCGTCTACCTGCGAGCGTGGAAGAAGAGGAGTGGATGTGAGATACACAAACTGTAGTGTCTACTATGGCAATGAATCTTGCAATACACATATTCAATTTTTAAGTAAGAATGTTATATGATAAATAATGGTTTTTAAAATAGAAAAGGCATGTAAGGGGAAAGATTGACAAAATCAAGACTATGTAGAATTACAAGTATAAAATCACCTCAATTAAAATCTAGGTCATCTAGAATTAAAAGTATCCAACCACCTTAGCAAGACCTCAGCAACTGCACTACTAGTATCTCCATGTTACAGATACAGAAGCTGAGGGGTAGAGAGAGTAGATAACTCGCCTAAAGACACATAGCTACTGCATGATGAAGCTGGTTCTTAAATTCAAGCAGACAAAACTTGGGTACAAATTGTTTGCAGTGATAAAGATGCCCCAGGTTTTTCAGTTATAACTGGTAGCTTTAGAAGGGAAGTCATTTGATCTTGCGAAGCCTCAGGTACATCACCTAGAAAGTGTGGCATGGAGATTAGATGATCCTTTGGTCTCTTCCTACTTCAACATTTATTTCATGGGAAGCACTTATTTATGTCCTTATGTAAATCAACACTTTGTTAAGAATCATGATCCATTTAGGGTAGATTCAATAAAATTAGCATTTCTTAAATTGGGCTTTTTGCCTTCGAATTAAAAACAAAAATTTAGTCACAATCTATAGCATTGAAAAGGATTTGATCAACATTGACAATCTTTAAATGAACCATAACATGTAGAAGTTTTTCTTTTGTGGCTTGAGACTAATGTACTTTTTAAAAAATAAATATCAGGCAAAGTAAAATGTGAACCACTATAAAGGTACAGGTACCTAAATTCATTAAACTGATACCTACATGTACGAATAATGGCCTAAATCAATGGAAAAATATACTTAGTATTTAGTGAAATTCTTGTGATGCTGATAGTGGAAATGAATGTACCTTGGCTTTCTGATAGTACTTTACTTAGGCTAAAAAATAGCACATAAAACAGAAGAAAAACACCAGCTGCACACTAATAGGAACAATTGATCATGATATTAGGCCATAAAATAACCTGCAATGTATGTGCATTATTTTTACTTAATTAACTTCTTCCAGTGTTAGCTTTTAAAAACTATTTGGAAATAATTATAGTTTCATAGGATGTTGCCTTTTAACAAGTCTTCTCCAGTGTTTACATCATGTATAATTATTATACTATATCAAAATTAGGAATTTGACATTGGTATAATGTGTGTGTATTATTCTATGTCTTACGAGTTTGTCTTAAACCTTAGAAAAATACACCATCGATTCTTTATAAGATGCCTTTCCACATATGCTTTTGGCTGAAATTTTCACTTTGAGCTAAAATTTTATAAAGATAAAGCCTGTGCTTGAATAATGGGCTTACTTCATGCTCTTGTTGCCATATTTAGGACTTGCTTGAGATATTTTGAGCATTAGCTAAATTATATCCTCATTTGTTCAACAGCCAGAAATTTATTCTATTTTTATAGATAAAGTTGCTACAAAGAAAAGAAGTATTTGACAAGTCCATTAAAACATTAGAAAAAAATAGTACTTGAGAATACACCTACTAAAATCAGAACAAGTGTTTCAGGCCGGGCATGGTGGCTCACACCTGTAATCCCAGCACTTTGAGAGTCCAGGTGGGCATATCAGCTGAGGTCAGGAGTTCAACATTAGCCTGGCCAACATGGTGAAACCCCATCTCTACTAAACATACAAAAAATTAGCCAAGCAAGCATGGTGGCACATGACTGTAGTCCCAGCTACTTGGGAGGCTGAGGCAGGGGAACAACTTTAACCTGGGAGGCAGAGGTTTCAGCGAGCCGAGATCGCGCCACTGTACTCCAGCCTGGGCAACAGAGCAAGACCCTGTCTAAAAAATAAATTAAAAAAAAATAGGTGTTTCAAATGCTAAATACTCTGATTTTAATTTTTTCCCCTCTAGCTGCTCTTTGATTTGTCTGCTTTACCATTGTTTTAAACACTTCCTCTGGACACCCTAGTTTCATGACAAGTTGATTAAGCTTATTTTATTATGTTTAGTCTCTCGCTCTGGTAGAAGAGACAATGTCTGAGTTCTCTTCAACATGCAGAGAGGATTGCTGACCTTAAGGTCCCTCCATGGTGTGGTTTGGAAGGACCACAGGCATACTTCAGATCTATCACAGGTTCCTTTCCAGACCACCACAATAAAGTAAACATGATGATAAAATAAGTTGCACAAATTTTTTTGGTTTCCAAGTGCACATAAAAATTATAACACACGGCCGGTGTGGTGACTCATGCCTGTATTCCCAACACTTTGGGAGGCTGAGGCAGGTGAATCACCTGAGGTCGGGAGTTCGAGACCAGCCTGACCAACACGGAGAAACCCCGTCTCTACTAAAAATACAGAATTAGCCCGGCGTGGTGGTACACGCCTGTGATCCCAGCTACTCGGGAGGCTGAGGCGGAAGAATCGCTTGAACCTGGGAGGTGGAGGTTGCAGTGAGCCAAGATCGCGTCACTGCACTCCAGCCTAGATGACAGAGTGATACTCTGTCTCAAAAAAAATTTATAATACACTGCATTAAGTGTGCAGTAGCTAAAAAACAATGTATATACCCTAATTTAAAAATACGGTATTGCTAAAAAATGCTGACAATCAACTTAGCCTTCAGCAAGTTGTCAGCTTTTCCACTGGTGGAGGGTCTTGCCTTGATGTTGATGGCTGCTGACTGATTAGAGTGCTGGCTGCTAAAAGTGGGAGTGGCAGTGGCAATTTCTTAAAATAACACAACAATGAAATTTGACACCTTCATTGAATCTCTTTTTCATGAAATATTTCTCTGTAGCATGTGACGCTGTAAGTTGCATTTTACCCTCAACAGAACTTTCAAAATTGGAGCTAATCCTCTCAAATCCTGCCACTTCTTTATTAACTAAGTTTATGTAATATTCTAAATTTTTTGATATCAATTAAACAATGTTCACATCTTCACCAAGAGTAGATTCCATCTCAAATAACCATTTTCTTTGCTCATCCATTCAAGTTTTGTTTGTTTGTTTGTTTTTTGAGATGGAGTCTCGCTCTGTCACCCAGTGCGTGGTGCAATCTTGGCCCGCTGCAACCTCTGCCTCCTGGGCTCAAGCAATTCTCCTTCCGCAGCCTCCTAAGTAGCTGGGATTACAGACGTTCACCACTATGCTCGTCTGATTTTTGTATATTTAGTAGAGACAGGGTTTCACCATGTTGGCCAGGCCGGTCTCAAACTCCTGACCTCAGGTGATCCATCTGCCTCTGCCTCCCAAAGTGCTGGGATTACAGGCATGAGCCACCACACCCAGCCCTCGTTCAAATTTTCTCATGAACTTGTAGCAATTCAGTCACATCATCAGGCTCCACTTCTAATTCTAGTTCTCTTCTTATTTCCAACACATCTGCAGTTACTTCCTTCACTAAAGTCTTGAATCCTCAAAATATTCTGTTTACATGCTGTAAACAGAGGTGCTGTCATCCAAGCTTTCTTGTTTTATTTATAGAGCACAGGCAGAATAGATTTAGGATGATTCTGAAGAGGCCTAAAATTTTTGGAATTGTAAATGAACAGTGACTTTAAGTTAAGGTCACCAGTGCATTAGCCCCTAATGAGTGAGTCAGCCTGACCTTTAAAGCTTTGAAGCCAGGTATTGACTTCTCCTCTGTAGCTATGAAAGTCCTAGATGGCCTTTTTTTTCAATAGAAGATTTTTTGCCTCCACTGAAAATGATTTTTAGTGTTGCCATGTTTATCAATTGTCTTAGCTAGATCTTCTGGATCACTTGCTGCAGCTTCTACATCTGCACTTGCTACAGCACCTTGCACTTTTATGTAATGGAGATGCCTCCCTTCCTTAAACTTCATGAACCAACCTCTGCTAGCTTTCAACTTTTCTTCAGCAGCTTCCTCACCTCTCTGTCATCATACAGGAGATAGAGGGTCTTGCTCTGGATTAGCCTTTGACTTAAGGGAATGTTGTGGCTGGTGTGATCTTTTATCCAGACCATGCAAACTTACTTCATATTGGCAAAAAGACTGTTTTGCTTTCTTCTCATTTATGTGTTCACTGGAGTAGCACTTTTAATTTCCTTCAAGAACTTTTCCTTTCCATTCCCAGCTTGACTGTTTGGCACAAGAGGACTAGCCTTCAGCCTATCTCAGCTGTTGACATATCTTCCTAAGTTTAATCATATCTAGCTTTTGATTTAAAGTGACAGAAGTGCAACTCTTCCTTTCACTCGAACACTTAGTGGCCACTTAGTGGAAATTAATTGGCTTAATTTCAATACTGCTGCATCCCAGAGAACAGGGAGGCCCAAGGAAAGGGAGAGAGACAGGGGAATAGCCAGTCAGTGGAGCAGTCAGAACATGTACAAAATTAAGTGGTTTAGTTTGCCATCTTATGTGAGAGTGATTTCTAGTGCCTGAAAACAATTACAATGGTGACATCAAAGATCACTGACCACAGATCATCATGAAGGATATAATAAGAATAAAGTTTAAAATATTATAAGAATTACATGACAGAGAGCAAGTGTTCACATGCTGTTGAAAAAAATGGTGCTGATAGACTTGTATGAGGCAAGGTTGCAACAAACCTTCAACTTGCAAAACATGCATTGTCTGTGAAGTCCAATAAAGCAAAGCATGATAAAATAATCTATCCCTTTATATTGGAGAAAGGGCTCAGACTGAAGCTCTAATTCCAACATTAGTATCAGTTCATACTGTGCTACTTGGGCTTTGCTGAGCCTCCATTTCCCATCTTTAAAAATGTAACTTATACATTCAAGGGTTTCTAAGATATGTTCTACATTCAATTCAATAATTCTGTGATTCTCCAATTTAGCTGGGACATGAAAATTTAATCCTGTAGCCAACAATCCCTAGTGTAGGATGTTATCAGCAGAAGCACAGTTTCATTTATTTGAAAGGATTCAACTGATATGCTCCAGGCATCAATGCTAGCCTGGATGATTGACAAGAGAATCTTTTCAGCTATGACCATCTGGCTTAGCCATGTCCCTGACCTTTGCACACTCCAGGCTAAGCAGTCTTTGCTAGGCTATGAGCTATGTCAGGACATGAACAACAACAAATTATAATTCCACTGCTCAGTTGTGAAAAATCTAGGATAATGGATGATGTGACATGCAATGGGAACATGAGACTTGGAGTCAGACGTTGGTTTAAATCCTGACCCACCTCTTACTAGCTTATGTTTATAAATAGATAAGTGGATCTGGACAGAAGGAGAACCAGGGTAGATGAACTCTGAACAGAGTTCTAAGAACAGACACAGAGATGGTTTTACTCTCTGCTCCATTTTAAACTTCCTGGACAGAAGTGCTCCTGGACCCAGAGGGGTGATTTCCAGCCAACAAGAAGCCAGAGGCCTGAGAGCAAATCCTACCCTTAAAAAGTGAAGTCAAGAGAGGATAGGATGACCTCACAGAAGCTGAGTACAAGCAATTAGCACAAATGAGCGTCAGAATCATAGACCTTCAGATTTGGTAGAAAACTAACAGATGTAATTCTCAATATCCTACAATATCCTGACCAGTGATGGTCTATTCTCTGCTTCAGTATGCCCAGTGGTGGATAATTCATCCTCTCCCAGGAAACAAACAAACAAACAAACAAACAAAAAAACCTTTGATTTTTTTTGCCTTCTGAAATGCATTATTTTCTGAGGACTGTTTAACTTTCATATATTTTTCTTGTGCCAGGGTTTGAGTAGGAAGTATAAGAAAGAACAGAAGAAAAAAAACAATAGCATCTCTTGCGAAACTTGGCCTGACGGCTTAATAGTATCACAGTTTCCTGTGTTTTATTTTCAGGAATAATTTAACCTTAGAATGCATGAATTGCTATGGAGAAGCGAATCTTTGCGAACATTTTCTTTGAACTTATTTTGAATTTCATCACTTTAGAGAGAACTATTTTATATTGCTTAAAAATTCACATTATTGTGACCAAGTTTTGGAAAAATGCCAGAAAAAATGGTTTCTTTTTTGTATCTATTTCAAATACATAGTTCAATGTTTTCTCTAAGCTCCTGCTTAAAGTGTGAAATTGTTCCCGCAGCTCTGGTAATGCTTCTTAAATGTCTTATTAAAAACAAAATGCAGAAATATATTGTATGGAAAAAAACTACCTTTAATAAAAATAGCTAATCTTAGATAGAATCAGACCTACAGTGTCTATATAATATTTGCAACTTTCCAGAATAGTTAATGGGAATCATTTTCATTTTTCCTCAAACTGGAGTGCTCTTTAGTATTATTTTCTCTTTTCTTAAACACATAGGACTTATATTTGAGGGCAATTAGAACTATTAGAAATGCAGTAACTGTATTTCATAGGAATAATTTGTGCTCTCTACAACCTGATTGCCACTATATTTTAATATCTAACATACAGTCAATAGAAACTTGCTTTCACTATTCAATTATTCAGTTTTATATCCCAGAAAGAGGAAACACTATTAATTCTCCATGTATGCAGTTACAAAACAGGGTTATAATGAGGTTGAAGGGTCTTACTCTTTTTTTTTTTTTTTTTTTTTTTTTAAGTTGAAGCCTCACTCTGTTGCCCAGGCTGTAGTGCAGTGGCACAATCTTGGCTCACTGCAACCTCCGCCTCCCGGCTTCAAGATATTCTTCTGCCTCAGCCTCCCAAGTAGCTGGGACTACGGTGCATACCACCATGCCTGGCTAATTTTTGTAGTTTTAGTAGAGACAGGGTTTCACCATATCAGCCAGGCTGGTCTCGAACTCCTGACCTCGTGATCTGCCCACCTCAGCCTCCCAAAGTGCTGGGATTACAGGTGTGAGCCACTGTGCCCAGCCAGTTCTGACTCTTAAGGAATCATCCATCCAGGAAATTAAAAATATTTCAAGAGGAATATTTATGGATACCAGTCTAAACAGTGCTGTTTATCATCGAGTCACACAAAAACCTACCATTTGAATCTGACTAATTTTTTCTAACAAAAGTGATGAATGTTAAGACAGGAAAACAGAGCAGTGTGGTGTTTGAGAGGGCAGACTCTGGAGCCAGATGGCTCTGAATTTGGATTTTGTCTTCATTACAACTACCTACGTGACTATGAGCAAGCTATTTGGATTTAAACCTAAGCATTTAATTATACACTTAAAGATAAGCCTAGTAACAGTTTTTAACCTCATTAAGTTCTTGTGAAGAATAAATAAGATAATAGACACAAAATATCTTCTACAACACCTAACACAGAGTAGATGCAATAAATATTAAGTGCTGCATTTGTCTATTCTTATGCTGCTAATAAAGATACACATAAGACTGGGTAATTTATAAAGGAAAGAGGTTTAATTGACTCTGTTCTGCAGCACTGGAGAGGCCTCAGGAAACTTACAATCATGGATGAAGGGGAAGCAAACACGTCCTTCTTCAAGGGCAGCAGGACAAAGAAGTGCCGAGAAAAAGGGGGAAAGCCCCTTATAAAACCATCAGATCTCAGATCTCATGAGAACTCACTCACTGTCATGAGAACAGCATGAAGGTAACTGCCTCCAGGATTAAATTACCTCTCACCGGGTTCTTCTCATGACCCTTGGGGATTATGGGAACTATTATACAATACAAGATGAGATTTGGGTGGGGACACAGCCAAATCATACCAGTGCTATTATGTGATTGTTTAATACTGCATTCTAGAACTATATATTGTGATTGCTATATTCCAGGCCTTGTGAAAGTACTGGGGATATGAATATTCAAAATTCCTGGTTTTATTGGTTCTCAAAATCTAGAAGAGATGAAAGAAACATAAACAAACAGCAGTATAATGGGAAAAATGCAATGGCAAAGGGACATGAGTACACTGCCTTGGGGAACCGAGAGAGACATCACACATAAGACAGTGTTAAGATGCAGAATTTTATAAACATTTCTGATCCTTTTCTAGCTACGACAGAGGCTCTATGGATAAGATTTCTGGGAATAAATCATATGCTTCTAAAATCTACTGTAATTTCTTCAGGCTTTTAAGGATGCTGTCCAGGCATTATTCCAGTGATTATCATCAAAGCAGATGATTCACAGCAATTCCAGAAGTGTCAGGAAATTCTATAGAATCTCTTGAGTCCCTTAGCTGATGGGAGGATATATGTCATCTCACATGATGTAGTGGGTTAAGTGTGGTCTCTGGAATCAGGCTCCTGGAGTTGAATTTTGACTCTTCCACAAGTACCAGTTTGCTGTATGCAAAATACTGAGCTTCTCTACACCTCAGTTTCTTCCTCTGTAAAATGGGGAAGCAGAATAACAATTTTATAAAATTTTGTGAGGATTGAAGAATACAGGTAAGTCAGTTTCAGATGTTAAGTGATAAATGGATGCTAGCTTTTATTGCATATGATTAAAGAGCTAAAAACTACTCTCATTTCAGAAAAGTTTTCATTTTTTGTTTGGTTTGGTTGGACCATGACCCACTAATCAGAATAAAAAGATGCAACTCCTGGTGAAAAGGAAAAATCTAGAGGTGCTAGAAGGAACACCTCTATTTGTTATTCTGTTCTTTCCTATTTCCCTAGATGGTGAAGGGTGAAGGGTTCTGTAAGTGTCAAACAAGATAAGGGGCTAGTTTCCGTTTACATTGTTGTGATAGCTCTATTTTCTGTGTGCTCGTTCATAATGTTCTTATTTAATGTGTCAATATGTTTTAGTCCTGACATAGTGTGCTCTTGGTTTTATGACCAAATCTGTAGCCATGCTGTCCATAGTTTTATTTTTCATATTTTAATAAGGATCCACTGGTTTATCCTTTCATTAGGCTCTTCTTGTGAAAAGATTTATGTAAGAATCAGTCAGAGCTAAACAAACAACCCCCTAGCTACCCAAGTCAATTAAAAAACAAAGGAGCAAGGTCTTAGAAAGGAAGATATGTCATCCATAGAAATATTAATAATAAACTCTGAACACAGGAAGTGGTGGGAGTGTAATTCATACTAAAATAAACATGCTGATTAATTAAAATCTCAGTCACCATGCCCTGCCTGCAGGCACTTCATTGTTAGTGTTACCAGGAGCAAAGCTGTATTGTTATTCTCTGATTTCTAGAGATTATTGTAAGGGATGTCTTACTATAATTGGAAAAGCAGCTCCAGAATCACCAACTGCTCCACACCACATGACAATGAACACACACACAAACATAGTTGATGCGTACTAACAATTTTATATAAATATAAATTATATATAATAGATATAAATTATATATATTAATTATATTATATAATAATTATAATATAATTATTATGTTATATAATATAATAACATAATAATATAATATATATTTATATGCAAATTACATATAATATTAATTTCATATATAATATAATATGGTATATATTATATATAAATATATATGTAAATATATATAATATATTATATATACCATTTTATATTTATATACCAATTTTATGTATATATACCATTTCAGCAGTAGACCAAACATATTTCATTTATCCTTTTTATTTCTTAACCCTAAATATTTACTATACTCAAATTTGATAGCAATAAACATTTCACAGGAGGTTTTCTGCTCAAGCAGGCTTTTTAAAACCTGTTCAATATTTTGAGATATAACACAAACACAAAAAAAGTGTAAAGCATGGTTGAAGAATGTCATGAAAATTATAAACAGAACACCCCATATGAGAAATAAAATATTGCTACATTCATAGAGGTTTTCTATATCACTGTGTGTCTCTTCCCAGATTCGATTCTTCCTTTCTTTCCCACTTGAGACAATTGGCTTGATTTTACAGCAACCATTTTCTCTATAGTTTCCCAACTATGTGCACATCCCTAGTAATGTAGTTTAATTTTGCATTAAAAAAAATTAATTTGGGCCGTGCGCGGTGGCTCACACCTGGTATCCCAGCACTTTGGGAGGCTGAGGCGGGCGGATCACGAGGTCAGGAGATCGAGACCATCCTAGCTAACACGGTGAAACCCCATCTCTACTAAAAATACAAGAAATTAGCTGGGCGTGATGATGGGCGTCTGTAGTCCCAGCTACTCGGGAGACTGAGGCAGGAGAATGGCGTGAACCCAGGAGGCAGAGCTTGCCGTGAGCTGAGATAGCGCCACTGCACTCCAGCCTGGGCGACAGAGCAAGACTCCATCTCAAAACAAACAAACAAACAAAAAACAAACAAAAATATTAATTTGAGTGGATACATACAAAATATATTCTTATATGTTCTGGTTTCGTTTATTCAATATCATCTTGGAAGATTTTAGAATACGGCCAGGGTTTATTTTATTTTATTGCTATAAAAGTTCCAATCTATGAATATATAATATTATTTAATGATTCTACTGTCTTTGGATATTTGGATTGTTTCCAGTTCAGGATAATTAGAAGAAATGATGCTATAGACATTCTTTTACATGTCATATATTCTGGTCCGCATAGGAGGAGACTGTATGAGTTTTATTCCAGGGTTTGAAATTGTAGGATGATAAGATATGCATATCTTCAGTTTCACTAGCTAATTCCAAACTAAGATACAGGATAGATGTGTATTTTGAGAACGCTCCATAGGTGATTCCAATCATTATTCTTGTTGATAATTACTCCAAAGAGTAACTTTCTGACAATGTTAATTTTAAGTGCCAAATCTACCACACATTAGTTTATGACTTTGAAGATGTTATAGAAACGTTTAGTTTTCTCACCTCAGCTGGTTTATACCTTAAATGTCAGTGGAATGAACCTGAACTGATACCTGAACAGGAATGAATGACACCTACCTAAAAGGGTTTATGAAGACTGGTAGGCATCACTAAATCTCTCATCCTCCTTTAATCTGGGTTTTCTGGTCTGTAAAATTGAGCTAATAATTACTTAGTACAAAGAGTGGCCGAAAATATCTAAATAAAGCAAACCATATGGAAGCAGTTAAAGAATTGCAACATATTATTTAAATATAAGTTATTTTCCTCTAAAGAGCTATCAGGTCAAGGAAAAGCTGGGAGCAAGAGACAGTGAATTATTTAGTACAAGGAGTGAATGCAAACTTTCAGGGACTTAGTGTTAGTTTCTATGAGAAACTGAAAATGGCATCCAGTGCACCTTCTAAGGCACCATCTTCTTGTCAATGTAGTCATTTGTCAGGTAATATAAATAGCAGCAGGAGATATGGGCATGTTATTTTCTTTTCTTTTCTCTTTTCTTTTCTTTCCTTTTCTATTCTGAGATATGATGTCACTCTGTCATCCAGGCTAGAGTGCAGTGGCATGATCTGTCCTCACTGCAACCTTCACCTCCCAGGTTCAAGAGATCCTCCCACCTCAGCCTCCTGAGTAGCTAAGACTACATACAGGTAGGTGCATGCTACCGTGCCCAGCCAATTTCTTTTTCTTCTTCTTATTTTTATTTTTGTAAAGATAGGGTTTCACCATGTTGCCCAGGCTGGTCTCGAACTCCTGGGCTCAAGTGATCTGCCTGTGTTGGCCTCCCAAAGTGCTGAGATTACAGGTGTGAGCCACTGAGCCAGGCCATGATATTCCTTTAGCCCTAACACCAAGTCAACCATTCTATTGGTCTCCCCAGTGCAACTAACTTATAGTGTCTGCCCACTTGAACTTCACCTAGTTTACTTGGTTATTATTTAGCAAACAAAGTGTCTTGGACAGCAAATTGGAATGGAAAAAACTTGTTGAGCAAAGTTAGGTGCAAGTCAAGATTGTTAGAAAAAATAACCAGCTTCTTACTGACCCAAGAGAGCCTCTTCATTCTGACTAATAAACTGGCATCTGTTTTCAAGGATGATTGTTTGCATAAAAAAGAATTTCTGCTTGAAGAAAATGAAAGCGTACTTGGGTATGATATGTACCTCACCTTCAAATATCTAACTTACACAATAGACACCCGTAATAATACATCTTCCTCAATCAACCTAAATGTATGTAACTGGAGTTTCCAGCACTGTCCTAGGTGTTATTCATGTGCCAATAGCTGTATTGAAAGAAGAAACAGTCCTTAAATAATTGAACTTAGAACCAAAAAGCTAAAAAAAACATGATTCTTAAATGTGGTAATTATTTTTCTAGCACTATGAATATTAGCCAACATTTTGTTTACACTTATCTTTGATTAATGTTAGTTCCTTCCTTAGCTAAAATGTTTCTAGTTTTATTGTGTTTAAAAATAACTTTTGATGTGAATGCATAAACTATGTATAACATAGGCAAAGAAAAAACAAGCAAAAGACTAATAATTTTGTTGTATGTTATATGAACTGGACAGATTAAGGTTCTCTATAATTTTTTCTATCAGGTAGTTGTAATTCTACCTCGTTTTTGAGGTTTGGTTCAGGTGTTTTCTTTTTTTTTTTTTTTTTTCAGACGGAGTCTCGCTCTGTCGCCCAGGCTGGAGTGCAGTGGCCGGATCTCAGCTCACTGCAAGCTCCGCCTCCCGGGTTCACGCCATTCTCCTGCCTCAGCCTCCCGAGTAGCTGGGACTACAGGCGCGCGCCACCTCGCCCGGCTAGTTTTTTGTATTTTTTTTTTTAGTAGAGACGGGGGTTTCACCGTGTCAGCCAGGATGGTCTCGATCTCCTGACCTCGTGAGCCGCCCGTCTCGGCCTCCCAAAGTGCTGGGATTACAGGCTTGAGCCACCGCGCCCGGCCGGTTCAGGTGTTTTCAAGAAGCTTCCTTCAGTCCTGTCTGAGCTAAGTACCTCTGAGAACACCATGAATATACATTTAGGGTTATGTTCAACATATGCTACATGAGAAATGACATATTTCTGTAAATTTCCCCCATTGAATTTAGTGTCTGTCCAAAGTAAGGACAGTCTCATTTCACTGCCATCATCTTCCACAGAACTTGGCACCAGCTGGTTTATACCTTAAATGTTAGTTGAATGAACCTGAACTGATACTACCTCTTGCTGTAATCCATTTTTCTGCTTCAGAAAAACTGAGAGTGAGATGAACATATTCTACTAAATAAAGATGGGATGAGAATTCTTAACTTCATACTTTGCTGTTTTTCCCTTACCGACCCTCCAGCCAAGAATACTGTGTTAAACTGTTCAGAAACCCAGCAAAGCTGGCTGGAAAGAGAACATTATGTCCAAACCTCAGGAAGCATGAAAAGGAAATAAAAGAATTTCTCTAGAAGTATAAAGTTGGAAGTGTTAAGATGCCTTGGAAGCCAGAACAATTGAAATATTTTCAAAGCACAAAGTTTCTGATTTCCTCAAAAGGAAAATATTTGAGTAAGACTTAACTATATTCTAGCTTCTAATATATTAGCTTACTTTATTTTCACCCTGTATTTGGCTGACTTAGTTGCAGACATTCTAGTAATAATGAGATATTGAGAGTATTATCATGGCTATTTAATTATACTTTGTATTTTCTCTCAAGATGTGACCTTTTAAAGTTTTTATACAGTGCTTAGTCATATCTAGGCACACGTTTTCCCCTAAAGAAATACTCACATAAAAATTTTTCAGAAAAACTTGCACTTTTTTCCAAAATTATTTTGTGTTCTTTATTTAGTGTTAAATATAGGCTAACCACAGTATCTTGAGATTGAATATTTAAAAAATAGACTAGCATTATGGATGTGCTCAAGTGGAAAGCTACGTATGCAACTTCAAAACTTTCATTTGGCTGTCATTGGAAAGGGTAATATTTTAGTTTTCAAGTAGACATGCTTTGGAGTCACCCAGATGTGGGACTAAATTCAACTTCTGCAGATTAATAACTGAGACTTTAGGGATTCTATGTACTCTCTTTGAGATGTACCTTTCCCACCTGTAAAATAATAACACTGTATACATATGGCTTGTTTTGATATTTTAAATTCTCAGTTGGTAGCTATTCATATACCCTCTATGAAATTGTTTTTGTTTTTGTTTTACTATTCACTTGATGTCAAGGGATTTATTTGTCCATAGGATTTCTTTGTCTGTTTTCAAATTGGATTTTTTCTAATTTCCAACCTATTATAGGAAAGACAGATCACTGTCTTCATTTTACTAACTGTCTTACTAACTGCCATGTTTTCAGTTTCCTTCCACCTCACCACAAACTCCTGGCCTCTGTGATTCCATGCATAGTATAATCATTGAATGTGAATTTCACCTTGCGTATAGAGTCTGTTTGGGTAATTTGCTTTCCTCTCCTCTACTTCATTCATATCCATATACATTTAAGAACATCATGTTCTCTTTCCAATTGCAAAATGTCCTTTATATGGCCTTTAAATGCATTGTCCATTTTGAAAATTAGGTGCACTTTCCTAGGCAGCTCCTCCATACTCTCCACTCCTTCCAGCCTGACTCAGTCTTATATATGTTCAGCCGGACTTGGTTCTCTTTGGCCACAATTTCACCTTCTCCATTTTCCCCAGTCTGTCCTTGTATATGTCACAGAGTTCTTCTTACTTTGCTATAACAAGCCTTTATATGTTTATTATTTATTTATTTTTGAGACAGAGTCTCACTCTGTGACCCAGGCTGGAATGCAGTGGTGCAATCTAGGCTCACTGCAACCTCCACCTCCTGTGTTCAAGTGAGTATTGTGCCTTAGCCACCCGAGTAGCTGGAATGACAGGCGTATGTCACCATGCCTGGCTAATTTTTGTATTTTTAGTAGAGACGGGCTTTCACCATGTTGTCCAGGCTGGTCTCAAACTCCAGACCTCAAGTGATCTGCCTGCCTCGGCCTTCCAAAGTGCAGGCATTATAGCTGTGAGCCACCGCACTCCGGCCTTTGTCTTTATTTTTCAGGACACTTTCTCATATACGATTTGTTGTAGGTAGAACATTTTATCTGCATAGAGTCCCTGACCAGGTCTCCCCTTTCTGTTAACCCAAAAGTCTTACAAATTATAAAATTTTGGAGCTGATATCTATCTTAGATGTCATTTAGTTTAATTTCCTCATTTTGCAAATGAGGATGCTGAAGCCTAGAGATGTGCATAACAAACATTGTCTATCTTTTCTTTCTAATTACAATCACTCCTTGAAGGCAAAGACTACATTTTATGCACATCCCCATGTGTCTGCAAAATCTAAATATGCTTTGGTGTTGAGAAAATAATAACTACTATGGAAGGTTTTGATATCATTGTAGAGTCAAAATACCAAAACACTGCGCCTGTAATGCTTAAAACCAACAGCAGAGAGGACGTAGACCTTTGCCTCTACCATATTTCTGTTTGTCCCCTGCCATCTGTTAGGCCCTTGGATAAACTCAATCCCCGTAAAGGACAGTGTGTGTTGTATGTGGCAAAGAGACCCTGGGCTCTGAGGCTGGACAGATCTGGATTGAATTCTACCACTTTGCCAGCTTGTGGCCTTGGTTAACTAACTTAACCTCTCTGGGCTTTAATAAGGACCATAAGGCAAACTTGAAGTGAGAATCAGATACAAATTAGAAAGGCATCTACCACATATGTGCTGCATAACAGTCAGCTATTATTATTAAAGTCTATTTGATATAACTAGGGGAAATACATGCGTAGGATAGATACAACAATCTCCAAACTTGTCTTCCTAAGGGAAATAAGCAGTACAACAAAATGAATGGAACTAGAGAAACTTACTTATTTCATTAATCTTTTGAAGAGCCATAAAATATTAGGGCTCAAGATAAAAATAAAATAAAGGAGGTGGGGTTGGGGGCCCAAAGGTGATGCTATGCCAAAACAACAGAAAAGTTCAGTTATAGAAAGCACTTTTCTTCTTTTTTATTTTGCTATTTGGACAAAGCAAAAATATTTTGCATGATTGCCTTTACTCATTTTTTTTCACTAGTAGTTTTGTTTATGTGGAGCATAGACAAAAATAAATCAACTATATGATGTCATTCAATTGCTCACTCATGTAGAGGTATAGAAGAGAAATCCATGGAATTTGCAGTCACATGGACCTAAGTTCCAATCATCACTTCTTATTTGGAATATTATGAGATAGTGTAGAAATAAAAGCATCTGGCAAAAGAACTTAAGTCAGATACATATTTTACTGCAATTTTCAAAAGATATTTAAATCAACAAAGGCTTCTCTTCTGTTTCCTTTCGGAGTGTAAGATGCAAATGCAAAATCTAACATGGATACAAGTCTGTAGATCTGTGACATTGTCTCCAGGGGGTATTTAGTGCATGCCCAGTAAATGCATATGAGGCATTAATACAGCAGCTTTCACTGGAAGCATTGAAGCATTGCACAGAATTTCTTATTAATTTTCTTTTGATCAAGTTTAGGGAAGTTTAGAAAATAAGAGAGGAAATCTGGTACACTAGAAGTGGCACAAGACTTAGAGTCAAACACATGCAATTCAATTCCTGCTTTGCTTTTTATGAACTCAGTGAGTTTGGAATACTGTTTAATCTATCCAAAACTGTTCCCTTATCTTTGAAATTAAGATAGAGAAGTGACTTTACAGATGTTTCATGAGGATCAAATGAGATGACATACATGAAATTTTCGGCACATAGTAGGTGCTCAAATTTTAGTAGTTTTCTGGCCTTCTGTATCTTTTTCTCCCCTGTAGAAATAATTGTGAAAATAAAATTCATTTTTATGATAATTAAAATACCTCTTACATAAGTTTCCCTCCATGAAACTTATATTTTAAAATTAAATAATAAGAGGCAACCCAAAGAACAAGAGAAAATATGTGCAAAGCACATGTCTAATGAAAGACTAGTATCCAAAATATACAAAGAACCCTAGAACACAAAAGTATCAAGAAAAATAACCCTATTAAAAAATGGGCAAAGGACTTTAATAGATGTTTCTCCAAAGAAGATATATAAATGTTCATTAAGCATGTGAAACTACGCTCGATGACATTAGTCACTAGGGAGATGAAAATTAACATCATGCTGAGGTGATAACCACTTCACACCCACAGGGATGAGCATAATCAAAATGACAGACAATAGTGGAGAAATTGGAACCCTCATGCATTGCTGGTAGGAATGTAAAATGTGCAGCTGCTTTGTAAAACGGTTTGGCAGTTCTTCAAAAATCTAAACATAGAGTTAGCAGACAACCTGGCAATTTCACTTCTAGGTATATATCCAAGAGAAGGGAAAACATATGTCCACAAAAAAAAAAGTATGTAAGAAGGTTCATAGCACCCTTATTCATAATAGCTGAAAAAGTGGCAACAATCCAAATGTCCATCAACGTACGAATGGTTAAACAAAATATGGTGTATCTATACATAGAAATACTATTTGTAATAAAAAAGGAATGAAATATTGATATGTGTTACCACATGGATGAACCTTGTGAATATTATGCTAAGCAAAGTGAGGTAAGTTACAAAAGATCACATATTATATTATTTCATTTAAAAGGAAATGTTTAGAATAGGCAAATGCATAGAGACGGAAATAGGACTACTGGTTGCCAGGGAGTGGAGGGGAAAAGGAACCAGAAGCCATTGCTAGTGGATATATTATTTTTTGTTGGTTTTTTAAATAGATTTTTTTCTTTTTTACTTATTTTACTGTTTTTGATTTTTTTGTTTTTTATAGACAGGATCTCACTGTATTGCCCTGGCTGTTCTGAACTCCTGGCTTCAAGCAATCCTCCTGTCCCAGCCTCCCAAAGTGCTGGGATTACAGGCATGAGCCACCACACCTGGCCTAGACTATTTTTTAGTGCAGGTTTAAGTTCACAGCAAAATGGAGTACAAAGTACAGAAATTTCCCATTTACCCCTTGCTGCCCCATACGCACAGTTTTCCCACTATCAAAATCCCACACCAGAGTGAAACATTTGTTACAATTGATGAAACTACATTAACATATCATTATCACCCAAAGTCCATAGTGTACATCACAGTTCACTCTTTTGGTGCACATTCTATGAGTCTTGACAAATGTATAGTGACTTGTATCCACCATCGTAGTATCTTACAGAGTAGTTTCATTGCCCTAAAAATACTCTGCACTCTGCCTATTTGTCCCTCATTCCCTTTACCACTGGAAAACACTGAATTTTTTCCAGTCTCCATTATTTTGCTTTCTTTACAGTGTCATATAGTTGGAATCATACAGTATAAAGCTTTTTCAGATTGGCTTTTTTCAATTAGGAAAATGAATTTAAGGTTTCTTCACATCTTTTCATGGTTTGATAGCTCATTTCTTTTTAGCACTAAATAATATTCTATTGTCTAGCTATATCACCGTTTATTCATTCACCTTCTGAAGGGCATCGTGGTTGCTTCCAAGTTTTGGCAAGGAGGAGTAAAGCTGCTATAAACATCCATGTGCAAGCTTTGTGTAGACATAAGTTTTTAACTCTTTTGGGTAAATACCAAGGAGTGTGATTGTTGGATCATATGGTAAGAATATGTTCAGTATTATAAGAACTTCCAAACTATCTTCCAGTGTGACTGTACCCTTTTGAATTCCCACTAGAAATGAATGAGAGTTCCTGTTGCTCCCCATCCTTGCCAGCATTTGGTGTTGTTAGTCTTTTGGCCGTTCTAATGGTATATGGTAGTATCTCTTTGTTATTTTAATTTTCAATTCTCTAATGGCATATGATATTGAGCGACTTTTCATATGCTTACTTAACTTCTGTGTAACTTTTTTTGGTGAAATATCTGTTCAAGTATTATACATTTTTACATTGAGCTATTACTTTTCTTGTTGAGTTTTCAAAGTTCTTTGTATGTTTTTGATTACAGCCTCTTATCAGATATGTCTTTTTTTTAAATTTTATTTTAAGTCCTGGGATCCATGTGCAGGATGTGCAGGTTTGTTACATAGGTAAACGTGTGCCAAGGTGGTTTGCTGCACCTATCAACCCATCACCTAGGTATTAAGCCCAACATGCATTAGCTATTTATCCTGATTCTCTCCCTCCCCTGACTCCCTGCCAACAGGCCCCAGTGTGTGTTGTTCCCCTCCCTGTGTCCATGTGTTCTCATTGTTCAACTCCCACTTGTGAGTGAGAAGATATAGCGTTTGGGTTTTTGTTCCTGTATTAGTTTGCTGAGGATAATGGCTTCCAGCTCCATCCATGTCCCTGCAAAAGACATGATCTCATTCCTTTTTATGGCTGCATAGTATTCCATGGCATACATGCACCACATATTCTTAATTCAGGCTATCATTGATGGGCATTTGCATTGATTCCATGTCTATGCTATTGTGAAGAGTGTTGCAATAAACATACATGTGCATGTATCTTTATAATAGAATGATTTATATTCCTTGGCTATATACCCAGTAATGGGATTGCTGGGTCAAATGGTATTTCAAAGTGGGCAAAGAACATGAACAGGCACTTCTCAAAAGAAGACATTTATGCAGCCAACAAACATATGAAAAAATGCTCAACATCACTGATCATTAGAGAAATGCAAATCAAAACCACAATGAGATACCATCTCATGCCAGTCAGAATGGTGATTATTAAAAAGTCAAGAATCAAGAGAAACTGGTGAGACTGTAGAGAAATAGGAACACTTTTACACGTTGGTGGGAATGTAAATTAGTTCAATGATTATAGAAGACAGTATGGCGATTCCTCAAGGATCTAGAACCAGATAAGTCTTTTGAAAATATTTTCTCCTAGGTCTGTGGCTTCTCTTCTCATTCTCTCTTTGCTTTTGCTACTTTTATTTTAGGTTCAGGGAGTACATGTGCAGGTTTGTTACATGGGCAAATTGCATGTTGCTGAGGCTTGGTGTATGAATGATCCCATCACCCAGGTAGCGAATGTAGTATAAGTAGCCTTCCAACCCATGCCTCCTTCCCATCCTCCCCCATGAAGCAGTCCCCAGTGTTTGTTGTTCCTATCTTTTTGTCTATATGTATTCAATATTTAGCCTCCACTTCTAAGTGAGAACATGTGGTATTTGATATTGTGTTCCTCTATTAGTCGGCTTTGCTGAGAGTTTTTATTATAAATGGATGCTAGATTTTTTCAAATGTTTTTTCTGCATCCATTAACATGATCATGTGATTTTTTAGCCTGTTGATGTGATAAATTACGTTAATTGATATTCAGTTGATATTCAATTATACCCAGTTAATTGATGGTGCTGTTGAGTTCAACTATGCCCTTACTGATTTTCTGACTGCTGTATCTGTCCATTTCTAATTGAGGGATGTTGAAATCTTCAACTATAATAGTGGATTCATTTCTTTCTCCTTGTAGTTAAATCAGTTTTTACCTCACATATTATGCTACTCTTTTGTTAGTCATATAAATGTTAATGTTTTTTATGTCTTCTTGGAGAACTGACATTTATCATTATATAATGGCCCATTTTATGTGCAATAACTTTCCTTCCTTTGAATGCTGTTCTGTCTGAAATTAACATAGCTACTCCTGCTTTACTTTGATTAATATTAGCATTGTATATCATTCTCTATCCATGTACTTTTCATCTATGTATCTTTATATTTAAAATGGGTTTCTTATAGACAACAAATAGTTGGATCTTGTTTTTTGCCCACTCTAACAATCTCCATACTTAACTGGTGCATTTAGATCATTGATGTTCAAAGTGATTCTTGATATTGTTGGATTAATGTTTGTCATAGTTGCTATTATTTTCAGCTTGTTGCCCTTATACTTTGTCCCAATTTTTTCCACTTTTTTTTTTTTTTTTGCCTTTGTGGTTTTAATTGTTTATTTTATATACCATTTTATCCTCTCTCAGTATGTCAGTTATGATATTTTAATTGTTTTAGTGGGTTTTTAAAACTATTTTTAGTACTGTAGTCTTTTTTTACTATTACAATATTTTTTCTAGAATTTATAATACACATTTACAACTAATCTAAGCCCACTTTCAGAAACACTATACCACTTGTATTAGTCCATTCTTGCACTGCTATAAAGAAGTACCCAAGGCTAGGTAATTTATAAAGAGAAGAGTTTTAATTGGGCCACAATTTTACACACTGTACAGGAAGCATAATGACTTATGCTTCTGGGGAAGCCTCAGGAAGCTTTATACATGGCAGGAGGCAAAAGGGGAGTGATGCACTTCTTACACAGCAAGAGCAGGACTTGTGGGGGAAAAGTGTTCCACACTTTTAAACAATCAAATCTTTGAATAACTCACTTACTATCACAAGAAGAGCACCAAGATGATGGTGCTAAACCATTAATGAGAACTACACCCACATAATCCAATCACTTCCTCCCAGTCCCCACCTCCAACACTGGGGATTACAATTCAACATGAGATTTGAGTGGAGACACAGATTAAAACCAGGTGATTCCACCCCAGCACCTCCCAAATCTCATGTCCTTCTCACATTGCAAAATACAGTCATGCCTTCCCAACAGTCCCTCAAAATCTTAACTTATTCTAGCATTAACTCAAAAGTTCAAAGTCCAAAGTCTTGTCTAAGACAAGGTTAGTTCCTTCCACCTATGAGCCTGTAAAATCAAAAACAAGTTAGCTACATTCAACATACAATGGGGGTATAGGCATTGGGTATACATTGCCATTCCAAAAGGGAGATATCAGCCGAAAGAAAGGGACTATAGGACCCAAGCAAGTCCAAAACCCAGCAGAACACTTATTGAATCTTAAAGCTCCAAAATAATCCCTTTTGACTCTATGTCTCACATCTAGGGCATACTAATGCAAACAGGGGGCTCCCAAAGCCTTAAGCAGCTCTGCCCCTGTGGCTTTGCAGGATCCAGTCCCAGTGGCTGCTCTCAAAGACTGAAGTTGAGTGTCTGCAACTTTTCCAGGCACAGAGTGCAAGCTGCTAGGGGACCTACTATTCTGGGATCTGAAGAATAGTGGCCTCTTTCTCACAGCTCCACTAGGGAGTGCCCCAGTGGGGACTCTGTGCAAGGGCTCCAACCCCATGTTTCCCCTCTGCACTGCACTAGTAGAGGTTCTCCATGAGGACTCTGTCCCTGCAGCAGGCTTCTGCTTGGACATCCAGGTATTTCCATCCATCCTCTGAAATCTAGGAGAGGCTTCCAAGCCTCAACTCTTCTTACATTCTGCACACCTGCAGGCTTAATGCCACATGGAAGCAGCCAAGGCTTATGGCTTACATCTTCTGAAGAAGTGGTCTGAGATGTACGTGGGCCCCTTTGAGCCACAGCTGGAGCTGAAGCAGGTGGAATGCAGAAAGCAGTGTCTAGAGGCGCAGGGCAGTGGGGTCCTGGTTCTGGCCCACAAAACCACTGTCTTCCTAAGCCTCTGGGTCTGTGATGGGAAGGGCTACTGTGAAAATCTCTGAAATGTCTTAGAGGCCTTTTCCCTATTGTCTTGCATATTAGCACTTGCCTTCCTTTTAGTTATGCAAATTTATGCAGCTTGCTTGAATTCCTCTTCTGTAAATGGGCTTTCCTTTTCTACCACATGACTAAGCTGCAAATTTTCCAAACTTTTAGGCTGTGCTTCCCCTTTAAATATAAGTTCCAGTTTCAGGTTATTTCTTTGCTCATGCATATGAGCTTAGCTGTTCAAAGCAGCCAGGTCACATCTTAAATACTTTGCTACTTAGAAATTTCTTGTGCCAGATACCCTAAATCATTATTCTTAAGTTTAAAGTTCCACAGATCCCTAGAACCGAAGCACAAGTTCTTTGCTAAAGCATAACCAAAGTGACCTTTGTTCCACTTCCCAATAAGTTCCTCATTTCCATCTGAGACCTCATCAGCCTGGACTTCATTGTCTATATCACTATCAGCATTTTGATCACAATTTAACAAGTCTCTAGGAAGTTTCAAATTTCTCTTCATCTTCCTTTCTTCTTCTGAGCCCTCCACAGTCTTACAACCTCTGCCTGTTACCCAATTCCAAAGCTGCTTTCACATTTTCAGGTATCTTTATAACAATGCTCCACTTCTCAGTACCAATTTTCTGTATTAGTTAATTATTGCACTGCCATAAAGAAATATCTGAGCTACATAACTTACAAAGAAAATAGGTTTAATTGGCTCACAGTTTTGCACACTGTACAGGAAGCATATTGGCTTCTGCCTCTCGGGAGGCCTTGGGAAGCTGTTACTCATAGAAGAAGGCAAAGGGGGAGTGAGGTACTTCTTACATGGCAGGAGCAGAACTCTAGGGGGGTGGGGGGAAGTGCTACAGACTTTTAAACAACCAGATCTTGCAATAACTCACTCACTCACTATCACAAGAAGAGCACCAAGAGGATGGTGCTAAACCATGAATGAGAACTACACCCACATAATCCAATCACCTCCCACCAAGCCTCACCTCCAACGCTGGGGATTACAATTCGACATGGGATTTGGGCGAGAACAGAGATTTAACCATATCACCACTTCACAGGTAATGTATCTTGTAATAACAAAATAATTTGAATTATTTCCTCCCATCCCTTGTATCATGGCTGTCATTCATTTTACTTGTATATAAGCATACATAAGCATATATATTATATATATACAGAAATTATATATATATAAAATCAAATAAATTTTTGCTATTACTATTTTGAGCAAACTGTTATCTGTTAGTCAATTGGGAATACAAAAAAATAAAATTTTACTTTACCCTAACTTATTCTTTCTTTGATGTTCTTCCTGTCTTTATGTAGATTTGAGTTTCTGACTTGTAATATTTTCCTTCTCTCTAAAGAATTCCTTTTAACATTTTTTGTTTAAGGCCTATTTTGATTTCTGATGATTTCTCTGTTTGCCTGAGAAAGTATTTATTTCTCATTCACTTTTAAAGGATAATTTTAAAGGGTACAGAATTCTAGCTTGGTAGGTAATTTTTTCTTCTCAAGATTTTAAATATTTTGCTCCACTCTATTCCTGCTTATATGGTTTCTGAGAAGTCAGATATAATTCTTATCTTTGCTCCTCTATAGGTAACATGTTTTTCCTCTGGTTTCTTTCAGAATGTTTTGTTTATCTTTGGTTTTCTAAAATGTGAAATGATATGTCTATATATAGCTTTTTAAATATTTATCTTGTGTTCTCTGAGTTCCTGGGTCTATGGTTTGGTATCTGTAACTAATTTGAGAAATTCCTTATTGTTATTGCTTCAAATATTTCTTCTGTTCTTTACTCTCTTTTCCTTCTCATATTCCCATTTTGCTATGTTATACTTTTTATAGGTGAACTGCAGTTCTTAGATATTTGTTCTTTTCACAATTTTCTTTCTCTTTGCTTTCCTTTTAGGTATTTCCATGCCATATGTTCAAGCTCAGATACTCTTTCTCAGCCATGTCCATTCCACCAATGAGCATGAAAAGCATTCTTCATGTCTGTTTGTGTTTTTGCTCTCTAGTATTTCTTTTTTATTCTTAGAATTTTCATCTGTCTGCTTGCATTGTCCATCTGTTCTTGCATGCTATCCACTTTATCCATCTGAGCCCTTAGCATGTGAACTATAGTTGTTTCAAAGTATTGGTCTGACAGTTCCAATATCCCTACCATATCTTAGTCTGGTTCTGATGCTTGCTGTCTCCTCAAACTGTGCTTTTCTGTCTTTTAGTATGCCTTGTAATTTTTCCTTGATGGCTGGATATGAGGTGCTGGGGAATAGACTTGCTACAGAAAGGCTTTTAGTAATGTAGTGGGAAGGTATTGAGGATGGGAAAGCACTCTATAGAACTAAGATTTGTCCTCAGTCTTTTAGTAAGCCTTTGAACTGAGAATTTCAGAAGCGCTTCTCAGTTTTCTCTCTCACAAAGTGAAACAGGATGACTACAGGAGGCAGGAATTGGATATTTCTCTTCTGCCAGGTCACTTAAGTGCTAATAAAACTGTAACAGCTTACACTATAGTAAAATAGTGTCTCTAGAGGGCAGACCTGTTAGGAAGAGCAGAATGCTTTGGTCTATTTCAGAGAATTGGTTTCTTTTCTCCTCTCCCTGCCAGAAGCACATGGAATTTTTCTCCAATATCCATTGTGATAATGTAGTTGAACTCCTAGGGGTAAAACTCACAAAAGTGGGGGGATCTCCCTATGACTGGTTTCCCTGGGAGTTTTTAATGCTCACACTTGTCCTATTGTAGGAACCACTCAGGTCTCCTACTCAGGCACTGGTTGGTTCCAATGGAGGTTTCTTCTTAGGGATTTCTGCTACAGTGAATTGTGATTTTTTTTTTTTTTATATTGGTCTGTCTCTCTAATTTTGGGGGCAGCAGATTTTCCTTCTGACCTCACTTTTCTGAAAGATCTAAGAAGGGTTGTTGATTTTTCAGTTTGTTCAGGTTTTTGCTTGTTAGGATAAAGTGACAACTTCCAGGCCCCTTACATATGAGACCAGAAACCAAAACTTGGAATTTTTTTTGGAGTAGTGAAAATTCTCTGGAGCTAGATAGGGATGATGATTTAACAACTCTGTTAATATTCTAAAAACTACTGAATTATATACTTTTAAAAAGTAAATGTATGTCACTTTTTAGTATGCCAATTGAATCTCAATAATAAAATCATAGAACAGATTAGCCAGAAATACAAATAACATTCACAATTTTCACTCCCGATGACAAAATAAAAAGATGCTTGAGAAATGCTATTTAGGACAAAAGTAGTCCTATAATAAAATGTATTTAAATGCTATGTCAAAGAGCACAGACCACAATATAATGCTGTTAGGTGACAGGGCCGTAGTGTCATTTCATCAATTACTTTGCTTCAATATGTTTTTTGACTTGAATAAAATAGTGTTCACCATTAGTCAACAATTTCAACTGATAGCCCTTTATGTTATCTCCCAGCTAATATTCAATATTTAGAAGTCAGATAGGCAGCAATGTTTATTCTAAAACTGAATTCATAGATGTTTTTCTAGTCTGTGGGCTAGAATATGGGCCCATGTAAAGTGATACTCTAGACTCCAAAGGAGAGAAAGTTGATCAAAACTAGTTAGGTTTCAAAGCCCCAGCCATTTACTGGGAAAATGCTCCCAGAAGATGACTCTGGCATTGACTTGGAAACTAGAAGAATAAGGATGTGTAAACCAAAATGACAGAGAAAATAAAGACCTGCAACTTTGCAGTGATAATTTTTGGATGGAACAGATTTGTGTCTCAATTCTGCAACTATGTCTAAACAACCATGATTAGAAGTTTGTCTTAGATCTCAGAGGGTGACCTTAAAAACATCTCTTATTTTTTTGAAATTATTAAGGCTCAGAACAAACCTGGCCTGCAGATGGGGTCATATGTGGATCCAGTAATGGAAAGATATGAGACGCAGAGGTTGAGGAATTCAGGCAGAGGCTGGCGTGTGGGGAAGAGTTTTAGTGTGTGCTGGTTAAAAACTTATTGTTATATTAAGACTCAGGAACCAAACTGCCTGGATTTGAATCCTAGTCCTATCATTTACTAGCTGAGTGACACTGGGCAAGTTATATAATCTCTCATGCCTGAATTTCCTTATCTGTGAAATGAGAAAAACAAAAGTACTACTTCGTAGGGTAGTTTGTGATAAGCACTACAGATATAATAGCTTTGATAAGAGATCAAGAAATGAAGAGCAATGAAAACAAACTCACTGTAGAATTATATAGGCCATATATCTATATATACAAATATATATATTCTTAGCCACATAATGTGCGGCCTGTGCACACACATGTACACAAAAATATATTAATAAACGAATCATGGAATAAACACAATTTGAGAAATCTTGCCCTGGTAAGTCATGTTCTCATTCTCACCAGCTGCTCTCACCTGCTCAGACACTTAAGTCCAACATGTTGTTTGATGGACCATGGCAATAAGTAGACAAAGAAAATATGGAGACTATCAAAGAATTCAAGACTCATTGAGAAACTACCTTAATTCCAGCACAATCCTTAATTGCTGAGGAAAGCAACCCTGGTGTGATCAAACACTTAGCAGTGCCCATAAACTCTGAATTGCAGTAACGACACAAGGCCAGACATTCCTGAAGCCCCAGCTTAAACTGCCTCTTTCCACCACTATTATTGTGTAGATATTTAAATTGTCAAAGTCTCTATTTGACTGTCAACATTTGAAATTACAGTATGTATTTATATTTCCTTGAGAATTTGTGGGATAAATTTCAGTATAATATGTACTTACACTTTCTTGGAATATGTAAAATGAAATAAGAGAATAAAGTTAACAGTATAGAAATAAAATTAATGCAAATAACGAAATTCTATTTTTAAGCAGAATTGTTTAATTCAGAAAGGGAGATAATGGGTACATATAATCAAAATGACCATTTTCTCTCAACTCTTCTACTTCACTCCATTCCTTCTGCAGCTAAAATCAGAAAGAAGGTAGATGGCAGTGTTACGCCCTAAGATTGTAACTTGTAAAGAGAGAAGAAAATTATTTTCTAAACTGTTGCAGGTATAGTTCAGTCATTAGTTTAGTAGCATTGGACAGACCTGGGTTTGATTCCTGCTCTACCTATTATTCAATGTGTGTCTCATACAGATATTTCAACTGGAGCTTCAGTCTCTTCTTATGTGAAGTGGCAATAACATTAGTCCTCACAGGTACTTAAGTACCTGACACAGTACTTGGCACATACTAGTTTAAATATTCTAGCTATTATTAATTTACTTAAAATTCATATAAGCCATATTATAATTATACTCTTCTACTAACTTAATTTTTTTTGTTCTTGGGTTTAAGAAAACCTAGTGGTTCGTTCCACAGTTCATGTTTAATATGGCCTTTTTTTTTCTTCTTGAACTGCAATGCATCTGTTGCTGACCCTTGACTTTATTAGTAGCTCATCAATATATTTGGACAAAAGAAGAATTTGATGTTTGGTTCATTATTTATGTGAACTCAAGGAGTCGGCAGCATACACAGCTGACTGAGAATTCTAGAAATGGCCTTTTCAGCAAATGTATGACAAAGAAGCACTTACTTATTAAGATTCTTCCCAAGTAACAACTTGTTTCCATATTACCTAGACAGAGAAAGAAATAAATTCCCATTTGTCCCCAAAAGCAGAAAAATCATCAAGTCGTTCAAAAATTCAGGCTTGGGTAAGGAAAAATTATATTTTCTAATAAGTATTAAAAGGTAATTTTATAATTTTATTTTCTTGAGATGGAGTCTCACTCTGTTGCCCAAGCTGGAGTGTAGTGGCATGATCTCAGCTCACTGCAACCTCTGCCTCCTGGGTTCAAGTGATTCTCCTGCCTCAGCCTCCCTAGTAGCTGGGACTACAGGCATACGCCACTACACCCGGCCAAATTTTGTATTTTTAGTAGAGACATGTTTTCACCATATTGGACAGGGTGGTCTTGAACTCCTGACTTCTTGATTCACCCGTCTCAGCCTCCCAAAGTGCTGGGATTACAGGTGTGAGCCACTGTGCCCAGCCGAATTTTTTTTTTTTTAATTTGGTTAACTAAAGGACATTCTTAGGCTATAATTTGATTTCATATTACCATTCAGTGCAAAAAGTGTGATATTTGTTTGAGTTAAAGGACTGATAATGCAAATTTCTAAAATCTAAAATGCCCTTTTGCTCAGTTTAGAAATGAAAATAATACAATAAAGAGAAAACATCTTCTTGGTAAAGATTAACTTAGGAGGAAGGATCCAAGAACACTGCAGGACGTGAGTTCAATATGATTATCAACAAGAAGGAAGGAAATTTGGTCATTAATAATTTGTTTTGGAAATATATTTTGAAAATGCTTCTAAGTCTTTGCACTGTGCTACATGCACTGGGGACAGTCACGTTAAACAACTCTTGCTTTAAAGAAGCTTACGATCTAGCAAGAGAGGGAGACTAAGCCATTAATGGCTATACTACATCAATGGTTATAACCATCGATGGCTATACCACAGCCATCGATGGTTATATCACATCAGTGGTTACGTTTCATTAGCAAGCAGATACAGGATGCTTTGGGAACATCATGGGAGGGAAGTCATGGGATGAGAAAAAATGAAACTGAAAGAGACTCCTCAGAAAAAGCAAAAACAATATTGATTTTAATAAAATGTCCGCCCTTTTAAAATCAAACACATTTAATACTTTATCTGTATAATACATTGAAGTATGTCTTGTTCTTTAAAATATAGTTTCTCCAAATGATTCTGAGGCTCAATCATGATTACAAGATACATGAAATTAGGCACATTAACATAACACAACTATCAGTAATCTTTACAGTGCATTATTTATAAGACGCCACAAGTCACACAGTTTATACATGTTAAAATGGGCTATATGAAGTATTCTCAGTTTTTGTGTATTTTTTCCCTGCTAGGTGAAGTGAATATTCTTTTAACATTGTACTTGGTGTTATCTCCTTTGAAAGATGGACATTGAAAGTTAAAAATCAGTCACTATATAGGCACTGCTGTAAGGAAAACACCTTTTGTGTTTCTATATATTGTAAGTGGAAATGCCTTTTGAGTACATATTTATGCCAGAAAGCTTGACAAACACTGAACGGTCTGTTAAAAAAAAGGAAAATCTCTTGACCATCAATTCAAATGAATATAATTTAACTATTTGCAGTAATACTAATTTACTTTATTAATTACTCTGAAATGCTCTTGTTGTCAGGTACCAAAATAGTTTTGAAGTTAGGGAGCTGCTTTCTCTCTTCATTCTTGTGGGTGCCCCAATTCCCTGTAATATTTGCAGCCGAGAAGTATGTATTTTTATTCATTTTTAAATTTTCATTTAAGTGACAATCAATTGGGAGCAAATTAAATCCTCCCTTAAGGTGAAAAAAAAAAAAAAACACAAAAAACAAAAAAAACCACCAAAAATCAGAAACCTCAAACCACTTCTGACTGACTTCAGACCCTCCTTTGGCTCCTGAATGCTGCTTTTGCATACTGTTACTACTGTAACACACTAAAATGATGCCTATCTTAAAATAAGGACGGCCCAATCTATTGACAGTCTAATCTAATCTAATCAAGATGACCCAATCTAATGACAGTATTGGATGGCAAGTACTTCTGAAGTCGGTTAATAGTAATACTTTAAAGAAATTTCATTCCAATAAGTACAATATAAAAGTCTTTATAATATATGCATAAATTCACAAAAAGCACTTCAAAGATGTCTAGTCAAAACTATTTCCAGAAGACCCCAAAGCCCACACCTTTTGTTCCAAATGTAATTATGACAACTACAACAAAAGCAGTAAAAAGCAAGACAAGAAAATCTTAGTCATTTTCAAATAATTTCAACCCCATTCCTTGGGAGAACAGGTAGTCAAAGTATGTTGCAGGTTGTGCTTGTTTTTAAACAGACGTCATCTGGGACCATAGGCTATACGTAGTTTCAGATTCTTTCATTATCATCATTGTTGATTTTTTTAAATGCGACTGGGCTTGCTTGCTTCAAAGAAGTCTTGGAAACATCCGTGTGCATGGTGGACATGGCTATTGTTTCATAATCATCATCCCGAGACCGGAAATCACAAAAGTTAAAGAAGAACTGCAAGTCTCTCTGGAAGTTTTTGTTCAGGAATCCATAAAATATGGGGTTGACACAAGTGGATATCATTGCTGTGAGGTGGCAGAGCAGGAATAACAGATTGTGGTTGCAGGTAGCAATGATCTGATGATTCCAATCAAACACAGTGTTAAAGATGGTAAGAGGTAGCCAGCAGACTGCAAATGCTACCACAATGGAGAGCAGCATGATATTGATTCTTTTGGTTTCACTGGACCTGTACTTATTGTCTCTCATCTTGTCCATCATGTTGTTTCTCCTTTTTAAGCGTATATATATCTACGGAAGAAAAACAAATTTAAATAGAAACACTCATTTGATGAGGAATTCTGTGTAAAGAAGGTAAAAAATGAAAATGATAGAAAAAAAAGTTTTCTTACCTTGAAGTAGCAAATAAATATAAAACAAAGTGGACCAAAATACTGCAGCACCAAGAGGAGAGTGGTATAAGACAACCTATGAGAGTCCGATGGAAATTGATCAAAGCACACGTATTTGTCTTTGTACGCATCAAGTGTTACATTTTGGAACGGCTCATCAGTCATTACTTGGTAGATCAGGAAAGGCAGAGAAGAAGCCACAGCAAGGACCCAAATCACAGCAATACCTACATAAGCATGTCTATTATTTGGTCTCCACCCTCGAGGGTTGATTATCAGCTGGTGTCGTTCCACAGCAATGAGAACCAGAGAGAAAATGGACACAGTGATTGAAACACATTGCACAAAAGGATTCAACTTACACATTGCCTCACCAAAGACCCAGTGGTCCATTAATGTGTAGACAAATGTAAAGGGGAGACACATGATGGCGACAAGCAAGTCTGAGAAGGAAAGGTTCACAATCAGGATGTTGGTAACGTTTCTCATCTCCTTTTGTTTCAGGATGATTATGATCAAGGCCAGGTTTCCAGAGACACCAAGAATGATCACAGCTCCATAAGCAAGAGCTAAGGTAAATATCATGGCCAAGGGCAGATGACAATCATCATTTTCAAAAGCCAAAAGCTGGGCATTCTTCTCTGAGAAATTAGAGTGGACTGAATGGTTTTCAACCTGGGAAAATAATGTTGAATTCATTTTGATTGGTTTGGTTGTTATGGATTATTTTAGACAAATGGACAGTATGTTTCTTCAAAGCAGGTCAACTGTTCAGCTTATTCTTATTCCCCATATTGGAATCCATTTACCAAAATTATTCTGAATTCTTCATTCCCTTGAACTGAACAATCTGTAAAGAGAAAATGACCAATTGCATTACTAATTTTATTGAGGGCAGTCAAAATGAATTCTGACTCACAGAACTCTTTAAAGTGAAAACACTGAAATAAACAAAATGTAATCTTGTAAACATCTTTCTAAAATAGCAGAAATAGTGAAAACACACTGAATAAAGAAAAAATAAAATTTTTAATTGGACTTGCTTACAGAACAAGTCTTAGTAAAACATAGTGGTCTATAAGTCAGTGAGGAATATATAAATCTTATGCCCCAAGTCTTACATAAACAGTAACAACAGCACATTCCTAAACATTGTAAGAATATGAATGTATAAAAACCACTTAATGCACAGATTAAAACATAAGAAAAATAAACAAAGCAAAACAAAATAAATTACCTAATTCTTCCATATGCTATAGAAATGGAAAAATTAGTGTCAAGGTCAAGTTGTAGCAATAGCTCCACCATACATACACTGGACTGCTTTTTAGGGCAGATGCTATTCAGCACAAGTATATTCAACAAAAGATGATCAATACAGTGAAACATCAAAAAACTTTGCAATGAATGACTATTGAGAGACTACACAATGTTTAATCTGGAAAATACTTAGTAGGAATGGTATAGATGTCTTCTCGTATTTTAATGGGTACCACATAGAACACAGCGTTGAGCTTAGAATATTACATCTAATTATACGTACAAGTTAAAAGTAGGGCCAAGAGGTGTACATTATTTTTTTAAATCACATCATTATGAGGAACAAAAGTTTAATAAAATGGAATTACATGCCTGGATATCTAGCAAGTGTTCCATATACAAAAGTTTATAACCACCATATGAAAGACCATTTCAGACAGTTCCTGTACTGTGTAGGAGATTCTAACTTTAAGAGTCTGTTATTTTATTAATACGTTAGAAGCTTCCAAGGATTTCTAAGGTATTATTTATGTATCTTTCCTACCCACCAGACTATATGTGTGTCCAGTGCAAAGATCTAGGTTTTAGTTGTAATTTTGATTTTTCACAGTATTTTGTGATATATTTTTCTCTTATTAACACAAATCACAGACTTGCAGAGTTTTAAAAAGTTTGACATTATTTTAAAAACTCCTTTCAAAAATAAGTCTGATGTTCCCTAGATTACTAATATGTGAGACAGGGTTTCTTATGTTAATTAACAGGCCATCATGCTGGCCGGGCACGGTGGCTCAAGCCTGTAATCCCAGCACTTTGGGAGGCCGAGATGGGCGGATCACGAGGTCAGGAGATCAAGACCATCCTGGCTAACACGGTGAAACCCTGTCTCTACTAAGAAATACAAAAAATAGCCGGGCGAGGTGGCAGCGCCTGTAGTCCCAGCTACTCGGGAGGCTGAGGCCGGAGAATGGCGTGAACCCGGGAGGCGGAGCTTGCAGTGAGCTGAGATCCAGCCACTGCACTCCAGCCTGGGTGACAGCACGAGACTCCATCTCAAAAAAAAAAAAAAAAAAAGAAACTGAATTTCATTCTTTTCTTTCTCAAATAAGACCAGTAAAGAAAATCGTGCAGAGTTACTTCCATTGAAAGAAAGATAATAAACTTAATAAGCCAGAAATGCATTTGCCTTTTACTTAATGCCTCTAATGAACCTTTCCTTAATTTTTTTGCTTTCTAGAACATGTTTGTTTGTTTTTTTAAATATTATGAAACCATGATTTGGCCTTATAAAACTTAAGAAGAATAAAGTAAGGGTTGCTATAATGAAATCAGAATGAAAATATTAAAGAATGGTAATGGAATGATTTCAGGTATGAATGTGATTAGAAACGTGGCTCTCTCTTCCTTTATGCATCAACCTGTAATGACTCCCTAATACTTATGTGATAACCACACTTTTTCTTTCAAGAATTCCAAAGGCAGAGAGAATGATCAGTGATTGTCAGAGTTTGAAAACAATCTCAAAGGAGCAGTAATAACTTCAAATTATTTGGAAATCTCTTATTTTAAAAATTCAAGAAAATTTAGCATCATATTTCCTATTTAAGTTACTAAAGAGATATTAAACATGACTTATGAATTAATTATAAGTTTCCCTTCATTATTTAAAGTAAAACTAGCAGAGCAGGGAAAAGCTTTTTATCCTTGTCACCAAGTACCAACAGGTGAATGAGGACCCTGGTTTGAGACACATGAGAGAGAGAATACTAAGTACATTCCGCAGCCTGACACATTAAGACCTCTGCATTATACCTTTTCCACACTTTACTCTAATAACCCCAATGTGAATGTGAATACACTGTTCTAGGCAGGTGAGTCTGTTCACAGTCTACCAAATATAGCTCTGCATCTCCACCTCTGCCATTTTTATTGCTGGGTGTTCTCTCTCTCCCACCATCAATACAAACTCTACCCATCTTTCAAAGCACCATTTAGTTCCTAGAATCCTTAATTGGCTCCTCTCATTTTTAATATAACATCTTTGATGTAGGCATTGTGCATACTTCATAGCACCTTGCATGTATAAGATTTAAAATAAAACTGTGTTGACTGATATAACTGATGCATGGTTGGAATAGTAGGTTCTTGGGTAAATTAATCCTAACATCAATAGCTCAATTCCATCATAGTCCTTGAACATGCAAAATGTATGCTAATCACAACAGCCGTGCTCCTAGGTCATGTATATAGGGGAAAATATTACCCATTATGTAAAAAAATTATTTCTGAAAGAAAATTTATTCATTCAACAAATATTAATTAAACATTTATTTCATGTTAGGCATGGTTTTACTGGAGAGAATGTAACCTTTTCACTGAGTTTCTAGTCTTATGGGCAGAGAAAGACAAGAAGAAAATTAGTAAAAAATATAGTATGCTAGATGATAATAAGTATTATGAAGTAAAACAAAGCAAGAAAGAGAGACTGGGGCTGGGTGAGGTGGTTAACACCTGTAATCCCAGCATTTTAGGAGGCCGAGGCGGATCGCCTAAAGTCAAGAGTTTGAGATCAGCCTGGCCAACATGGTGAAACCTCGTCTCTACTAAAAATACAAAAATTAGCCAGGCGGGGTGGAGCACAGCTGTAGTCCCAGCTACTCGGGAGGCTGTGGCAGGAGAATTGCTTGAACCTAGGAGGCAGAGGTTGCACTGAGCCAAGATCAGGCCACCGCACTCCAGCCTGGGCGACAGAGCAAGACTCCATCTCAAAAAAAAAAAAAAAAAAAAAAAAGCGAGAGAGAGAGAAACTGGGATTTGGGGGAGCTGCAATTTATTACTCGACTGTAAAAGATGGCCTCTGACTGTCTGAGAAGAAGGTATGTAAGTTAAGACCTGAGAGGAGTGGTGAGTAGGGAAGCCACACAAGTATCTCCGGGATTGCATCCCATATGGAAAGAAGAAACATCCCTAAGGCCTGTGTGTAACTGGTGTGCTAAGTAGCAAGGAGAAGTGGGATAAATAAGGGAGGGACCCTTAGGACATTAATTGGGAAGGCTAAAGAGGCGGGTACAGACTGCAGGGCCTTTTTTTTTTTTTAATGATCTTTGCCTATAATCCTGGGAGAGCTGGGGAGCCTCTGGCGAGTCTTTGGCAAAGGTGTGAAGTTATATGACTTTGGATTTTAAATTATTATTCTAGCTGCCGTTTTCAACACATTTAAGGAAAGAGAAGAAAAGGGGAGATTCATTAGAAAGTTAGTGCAATAATTTGGCAAGAAATAATAGAGACAGAGACCAAGATGTATACCATGGAGAGAAAGAAACAGAAATATTCTACCCACTGACTGATTTGGGCAAAAATGAATACATATAAGAATTCACACAGACATTAAATTATTGCAAAGTACAGGCTACAAACATAGCTTTCTTATAGATGAGTTCAGGTAAATGTACTGAAGCTCTAGTCTGACACTTTTGAAACGGTATTTAATAGGCATGCCCAATGAGGAAGCATTTTTCTTACTAGGTAGAAGTTAATTTAGCTATAGAGAAAATGAAAACTTTATTTTTTTAAGGTGTTTTCAAGCCTGTTTTACTAATTGTACATTTGGTAGTTATTCCAGTGTGTAAACCAATTCTGCATTGGATAAAATGTGTATTTTCAGTGTACCTTAGTATAATTTCAAGAAAGAATAACTGTCAGAAAATAACAATACTAAGAGATAATTTACATACCTTATCTTTGCAAAATAAAATAATTTGGTATTTACTATTGTAATATAATTTGTAAAATAAGCTATGCAGCCACAGAAACTGCAAAAATTAAAGACTGTTAAGTCTCAGTGTAGCTGCCATGTGCATATAGAGACAAAACAGAGACATTACATACATCACCAATTGGCAAATTAGCCCCCTGCAGAGGGAAATTTCCTCTTCTTTCTTTCCAATTAGAATGCTGGCCTTTCATTGCTTGCTCTTCGCAGGGCTGTTACTACTTGAAAATACAGCTCCCTGATCATAACCTGCTGCAGACAAATTTTTTGAAATACTCAGGATTGGCTGTTCACCTCACTTGTGTTGGAAAAGAAATGTCAGCCTTGTGACATACAGCCTCCCAAAGTTACTGGTAGCTTATCTAAATGAGTTACATAATTCTCTGCTCCTTCCTTGCTGGGGAGGGCTTGTTCAACAGACTGCTGCCTGAAGACAATAAAGACTAATAAAGTAGTAGTCACCCAAGAGCACTCAGTTTTTAGTCCTGGGTGGGGAACCGGGTCGGGTTAGCTTCCCGCTGCCTCGCTTGCTTCGCCAGAGAGCCTGCCCAGGGTCGAGGACTAACAGCTACTGCTTTTCTGTTGCAGACCTGACAGACAAGCTCCACATGTCCCCTGCCTGTGCCATCCCGCCAGTCATGCCCTCTTATAGGATGGGGAGTGCGGGAAGCAATGCGTGCTCTAATATGTGTGTGTGTGTGTTAGTGTGTGTACATGGAAACACTCTCTTCTGCTCCTCTCCTCTAGGTTTTTCCTGTGCTCCAGAAGTTATCAAACAACGAAATGGGAAATGGGACATGTTCAGTCAAAATTCCTGTTGGCACGCTTACCCACCCACCTTTTTCATATTGTGTAACTAGGTGAATCGCCCGAAATTTACTCCATTCCTGACTCCCTACTACTCTCTCTCTCTCTCTCTCTCTCTCTCTCTCATCAGGAAACCTTTCTACTAGTGATAAGAGACTGGCAAAAGAGAAAAGATACAAACAACCAAAAACAAGCAGATCCCAAACCCTACTCAATTCTGTCTTTGGCCCAGTATCAGACCTTAAAACATTCACATCTCTCCAGTCTACCTGGGAACCAACGGCACACCCTATCAAGTCACCTCCACCTCCTGTGCATTCCCAATCTCCTAACCCAGCCATGTTCCATCATTACTTTTCTAAAAGAAAGAGCTAAAGAGTTCCCCGATTAAACTCCGATGATTAAAATCTTCGGGTGTCCACCCGGGCGCAGCTCCACACTCGAAGCGCTCAGTACTGGGGAGCGCGGCTCCACTGCAGCCCAGACGCGCGGAATCCGCAAGTGGGGGTGGGCTTGCGCTCTGGGGTCCGCGCGAGGGCTCCTCCCACCTCCGTCCGCTCCCAGCCCGACGCCTGCCGCGGGACCCGGGCGACGGCGGGCGACGGCGGGCGACGCACCAAGCCCACCCTTCTCCGGCTCATCCCAGCCAGTTACTCCGCGAAAACTCCGGTGCGGCTAGAGCCTCCAGTCAGTTCAAGACACATACGGAAGATGAGCGGGTGCGGGATAGACGAACTCGGGCACCTTCCCAGTGCCTTGACCTTTTAAAGAGAACCTGGGTAGAGGAAAACTTGGATCCCCATCCAGAAATTCCCCGGGAGCAGGTGGTGGGAAAGCCCGAACTCCGCGTAGGGGACCCTCTCCTTTCACCCGCGTCGACCCCATACCCTTCGGCAGGAGCCCGCGAACGGTCCGGTGATTTGGAGCAACCTGCGACCTGCTTGCACTGGAGACCACACCTCGGTCCCCCAGAGCCAGTTTCGGACACTGGCGTCGTTTTTCTTCCCCGCTCATCCTTCACCTTGTCAATGAGAGATTTCGCAAAAGTCTCTGGAAAGGCATAAACTCGCAACTTACCCTCTTTGGAATTTGTCTTGTTCGCTCCTGCTTATTGAAGAAGGAAGGGTGGGAATGGAAGGGAGCAGAGAGGGGAAGATCCGCTGGTATCTCTCCTGCTCAGATCCTAAAGATTGATGAAGCTAGGAAGAGACGCCCCCTTAAAGCCGAACTCCACCTCATCCCGGATCACGTGACGGCGTCCCGCGAGTAGCGCCTGAAGCTCCCCCCGCCCCACAAACACCTCACAAAGGTGCACACCTTGGGGAAGCGCTGCCTAGGAATTTTGGAAAGAAAAGCAATCCAACAGAAGCCACACATTATTCGACACAGACGCCCCGCGCAGGGGAAAGGAAACCCTAATCCCCACAGTCCTTGACTCCGGGGAAGGGGGAAGGCAGGGCAGTTTCCCAAGGCTTGAAAAAGTCGGTGCCACTGTGGTTTTCTTTGTTTGCAGGTCAGTGCCATCTTGTGGCCGAAGTCATACCCGGTTGGAGAGCTCCAGCGCCAGCCCAAACCGGGAATCAAAAGGCTCGCTGGGAAACATGAAATTCGCCACAATAATGGCACTAATATTTTATTTTGTGACGCTCAAATAACTCTCACGCCAGTGCCGAGAATTTGTTTTCCTCAGTTTATACGTGAATAAAGAGAAGAGCTTTAAAAAGTCAAGGCAGACAATCGGCCCTCCTTTCTTTGGCCCACTGAGAAAATGCATTAAGTCAGATTTGTTCCCAGCGCTTAGTAGCTTTTTAGTTTTTTTAGGGGAGAACCATGAACTGAATATTTCCCTGGTGGTCGAAAAGAGTCAATGCAATTTTCTCGGTGATTAGTACTACAGTACTGAACATTATGTAGAAAAAAATAGAATGTACACCGAGTACGTTGAAGGCGGCCAACCCCATCATGGTGCCCGATGATTCAGGCCAGTTACTGACACACTGATCTGAGATGTTTTACCTGATTCTATTCTAGTTTCAAAAGTCAACGTTGTAAAACACACACACACACACACACACACACATATTATGTAGACGATGGACTACTGCAAATGAGTAGAACTTCTTCCAAATAAAAGTGTTAAAAATAAGAAGTCTTTCTAATAGAGGGCACTGCCCAGAGAATTTATAAAGATTTCATTACAAAACAGTAATGAAATGGCAGTCTTTCTTCTAATTAAAATCAAAATAAAATGCCAAGACAAATGGACTCACCTGAACTTTATACTGTTAAAAAAAATTTTCTTTTTCTGATTGTTATGCTGAATAAACATATTTAAGGTTCAGTATAAGCTCATTTATATAGATAGTGATGAACACAATCTCTGGATGTTTTTCCAAGAAAACTTTCTAAAATATGTGTCACTAGACATATTTTTATATAGTTGGAAAGGGATTGTAATCAAGAATTAAAATATCATGATTATGTAATGACTGTACTATTAGTGTATAACAACAGATAGAAGCATACATATAAAAATCTCTAATAGTTAAGCAGAGTAAAATGACAACAGATTCATTTATACACACACACACGCAAATATATATATATATATATATATATATATAAAAACACATACACATATACTTTTTTTTTTTTTAACCAAGGATGAAAACATAAGGCCCAATTTAGGAATTTCAACTCTTTCAGGGAACAATATTCATTCAGGTTTCTATGCATCCTCTGTCTACTCTATTGCCTGAAGTCACATTCTGTTCTCAGAAGGAAGTTTTCCCCATGGTTTTGATCACCAAATCGGCTATCTTTAGCCTGCTGTAAGAATTACAAATGACGTAATTTAATTCTCTACTAAGAATATATTTTTATGTAGAAACTTTTATTATGTCAGCAAATATTTTGGACTTGAGAATATAATTTGGACTCAGGTGCTATGCTTTCTCTATTTCCCAAGAATACTAATGAAGGCATGTCTGTAAGAGGTCTAAACTATTATGGCCATTGTATTTTATCATTTTATTAACTCAATTTTTATGAAGTGTTCTCCCTAAGGAAAATCTGTGAAACTGCATTCTTGAGTTATTAATATCAAATACCAATCTTTGAAAGATCACTGATCTCAAAGATTCTTTTCTATGACAACTTTATGGTACAAAGAGAAGTTCTGAAATGCTCAACAGCAGCCGGGGGCGGTGGCTCATGCCTGTAATCGAAGCACTTTGGGAGGCCAATGCAGGCAGGCAGATCATGAGGTCAGGAGTTCGAGACCAGCCTGGCCAACAAAGTGAAACCCCCATCTCTATTAAAAATACAAAAATTAGCTGGGTGTGGTGGTGCGCATCTGTTATCCCAGCTACTTAGGAGGCTGAGGCAGGAGAATTGCTTGAACCCGAGAGGCAGAAGTTGCAATGAGCTGAGATCGTGCCACTGCACTCCAGCCCAGGCAACAGAGCAAGACTCTGTTTTGGAAAAAAAAAAAAAAAGAAATGCTCAACGGCAAAATTATATAATTCTTTAGAGATATCATGTACTAGGATTCTTTCCAATGTGAAAAATAGAGAAATTAGGCATAGTCCAATGGCCAAATGCAACATAAAATTCTCCAATAATGTGGTCTTATAGAAGATTCAAAATATGCAAAGTAGTTTGAATTTCTTAGAAAATATTTTTTAAAGACTTTCCTCATTCCAATTTTAAGATCATTTATTTTTCTACTCTTAAGTGAATAATCAGCTGCATACTTTCCTATCTCGGATTCAAATTAGATAAAACTTCATCTTTGCTAGGGAGAATTTTTTCTTCAATCCTGTATATTTCTTTCTGTAGTTTCATAACAGCCTGACCTATAAACCAAGGGGAATGATATTAATGACCTATTCTCATGTTCTCTTGGACAACAGTCTGGCTCTGTCATATAAACTGAGGGATAGGATCTACTCATTAAATTTCTGTAAATCTGAGTTTTATATTCGAAACAGTGGAACAATATTATGGCCTGGCTCAGCCTTTAAATTCCATGATTCAGTAACTGTTTAAATAAAAGTATGACAATATGCTTGCTACTGGAATTGAAACACACTAATTACTTTATTTGTCTTCTGAGGAATTTCTGCTACAAGGGTTAAAGTTTCTGAAATGCTATCAGGCCTTGATACAGGTAAATTATCATGAATTGTCACTCAGAAGAAGCTTAATAGGCATAAATACTACACATGAAAACTAAAATGTAGATGACATTGATAAGGGGGAAATTCCATGGGGGTAGAACTGTGATGAAGCATGTCAGTGAATCAGTTCATGTTCTATGAATTGATTGTATGTCTGGATTTTCCTTCTTTCTGTGACTTACCTGCTGCATTTCTTTGGATCTTTGATGCCCAAGAATGTAAGGAGCAATTTTATTGTATGGACCACCAAGAAAAAAAAATGTTTTCAGTAAAGCAATGGCATACTATTAATAGCAAATGAATATTAAAATGCTTTTTAAGCCCACATCTTAAAGCCAATGAAATACAGTTGGTAAAGAGTTTTGACTTAATCAGCACAATCAAATAGTCAGTACAATCATTTTATTCATCTGACTTTTGGAGAGCATAAACTAGCAGAAAAAAGAATGATGATTGATTTAGTTAAAAATGTTAGTATATAAGTGCACAGACAATTCAATGATCTCCTTTGTGCAGAAAACACGCAATACTCTTTGTGGATTTTCTCTTGATCTTGATTTGAAATGCGAATGCCTTTCAGTAAAGTTCTCATTTCATTACCTGGGCTGCATATTTCGGGGCATTTTTAAAAACTCTGTCACAATGAGGCTCTAGACAAGTAGGATCTTAAAATTTAGTAAATAGCCAAATCTTTTTCTGCATGCCTCATATGGTCTGATACCCTTTAGACATTCAAAAAAATGTGTAATGTTATATTACAAAACCATAACATTATGTTTTTACTATATGAGATAATGAAAGGAGCTTTGCCACTGTTACTATTACGGTTTTTAGTAATTATTATTAATATTCCTTTCATATCTTTTTTTGAAGAGACAAAATAAAAATAGCTGGTAAAAAGAATAAGTATGAATGCCACCACCACAGCTCTCATCATCTGTGACAAACATCTCTAACTGTTCCTCCTGCCCCTGACTCCCACTCCCCAAAATCTCAAGCTTGGTATTAGGCTTTCTCACAGCACAACATTTCAGATGGCCAATATCAATAGATCAGACTTGGCCTATGAAGAAAAGCTATGAAGGTATAATTTTTTCTAAAGAAAGGAGAAAATTAGGCTGGGTGCAGTGGCTCACGCCTGTAATCCCAGCACTTTGGGAGGCCAAGGCGGGCAGATCACCTGAGATCAGGATTTTGAGACCAACCTGGCCAACATGGTGAAACCCCATCTCTATTAAAACTATAAAAATTAGCCAGGCGTGGTGGCAGGCACCTGTAATTCCAGCTACTTGGGAGGCTGAGGCAGGAGAATCACTTGAACCCGGGAGGCGAAGGCTGCAGTGAGCTGAGATTGTGCCACTGCATTCCAGCTTGGGCGACAGAGTGATACTCCATCTCTTTTTTTTTTTTTTTTTTTTTTTTTTTTTTTTTTTTTTTTTTTTTTCCGGGGGTTTTT